>NC_056737.1:1437313874-1437551374 GCF_019279795.1 Protopterus annectens
GGAGGGCTGTGCTACCCACACACCCCCTAATTAAATATACCAACTCTGGGATCACTCTACAGTGCAGAAAAGGGAAGATCCCCAATAACAGTCAAGCAGATTTTTCCCTATGAAAAAATTTGCGGAAGTGGCTGTTTGCGGTTTACATCTTTCATTGTTTAGATGTCGAGCTTTAGGTATTCAATTACCTAAAGATTTGATTATATGATATAGACCTTTAAATCACAGATAAAATCTTCTGTTATTATAATATTCATATTCACTACTAAATAAGCTAACATATATTTAAAAGAATCCATCTTTACAGATAACATAAGCACATAAAGCTATAGTTATGCTTTCTCTTGCTAGCTTAAATCAACAATAGTTAATCTTCCCATTCTTACTAGTGGTACATCTAGTATTGGCAGTGCCCTCCTATATGATACTGCTAATCAAGAACAATGTTCATTTCCCAAATCCCATATTATGTTTTCATCCCATATTTTTTCTGTTTGCAGTCTCTCTAAATTTGTTAAGAATCTTATGTTTTATAAAACAATCATGTCTACATCAAATTTATTGCATCATTGTAATATTTATTTATTTTATTTATTTATTTATTTGCAGTTTGTTAACCAGGAAAGCCCATTGGGCCATGATGAGTCCTTTTTCAGTGGAGGCCTGGGGAGAAAAGCTCCATGTACACTCATACGAAACAAAGTTAAGCAAGAATTAGTACATAATTAATACAAAAATTTATACAGAAAGTATTGCAGGATATTGTAACAGCAAAAATGTGCAGAAATTATTAAAATTTTTACAACATCATGAATAGGCATCTACTGATACAGAGATAGGAGTAGTGGTTGGATTTGTGTAGTGTGCCATAAGTTTAGATGTTGAAACCTTGAGAGATAAAAAGCATTCTGTTATTAGAGCAATAACATATACCTGTACTATATAGGGTGTAAAGGGAGAAGATAATTGTCAGATAAAGATGAAGGAGGAAGAAAGGATGACTGGTGTTGGGTAGAGTTTTGAAAGAGAAGGATGAAGGATGTGGGATAGAGGGGAGATTAGGAGGGGTGGGAGCAGGAGTGCTCCAAGAAGAAGAGAGATAAGAATGGAGTAAAGATTTAAAATTGGAGATCTCCATATTATTAGACTTTCAAGTTCTACTAATCCTATTAATTCTTTATTCTTTGATAAGTTAGATAGTGAAGGATAGTCTAATGGATCTTATATTTAATATTCTAGGAATTATGTGAATTCCATGTAGTTAATGGAATTATTGTCTTTAGTTTATTACGTTTTTTCCTTTTTCACTTTTTATCATACCATAAATATTGGTTTCAATTCTGCAAAAAATTACAGGCGGTATCCTTATGTAATAGTTATATTGACTTATGTTGATAATTATATTGTTGTCTTAACATATTTTATAGGTGGATTTAACTCTGTTATCTTTTAATGCCAGTGGCTTAAATAATCCAAGGAAAAGATCTGATCTGCTTCATTATTTAAAAGCAAGCAAGTCTCAAGTTATATTCCTTCAAGAACCAAACTTAAAATGAAGATAATAGTGTATGTAATCCAACTAATTATTAAATTTTGGCAAAGTACACATTTAAAAGCAAGAGAAGAGTGATGATTTTATGGAAAAAATGATCTCACCACACATCATTCATAAATATGAGGACCAAGATGGCCTCGTAACTCCTTTTAAAATAAAACATAATAACAGATTATTAACTCTAGTAAATATGTATTGGTTTCCTGGGATAAGTCAAAATTTACATAAAAAGCATATAAACATTGTTCTTAATGAATACAAAGGCACCTTACTAATAAGTAACTTCAGTTTATTATATGATTAAGATTCTAGTAATGATCAAAAACATATGATTAAGATTTTAGTAATGAACAAAACTAAGAATGACTTCAACTGCAAAAGTCTTTAAAACTGGATTGAAAATTTCATCTTAAAAGGCGCATTCACTCAGAGAATTCAAATCATTCTTTAATTATTCATATAAATATGCTACACAAACTAGAATTGATAGAATACTAGTATCCCAGGACATAATTTGAAAGATATCCACGTTCACTATCATACCCTCTCCTATTTCCAATCACAAGCAATGCCTTTATTCTAAAATGCCTTGCATTAACTTATTTAATCACAATACATTCTTGTATAATAAAATCAAAAGATTGTAAACAAAATCAAAATATTCTAAACTCTGGCTTCTTTGTGAACCGACTCGGTATGTTGAAACAAATAGTACTAATGGAGTTAATATAGCTATGATCTAAGACTCTTTAAAAGGTTATATTTTTGGTAAAATTCTAATTTGCGTTAAGTCAGAACTATCAAACATGCAATCACAGCTTCAAGAGACTAAAGCTAAATATAAAGCAAATGATAAGTCTGTAATAAAAGTAAAAAAGTCTAAATAAGAGCTACATAGATATATTATCAGATAATACAGCCATAGCTTTCGAAAATGTTAAAGTAGCCTCTTATGCTACGTCTCTCAAACATATACACAAGCTAACTAAAACTATAAAAATACAACCAAAAAGCAATAACATCTTAGAAATAAAAGATATTAATAACAAACCATACACAGACATTAGGGATAACTTTGATGCTTTCAGATGACATCACAAATCTCAAAATCCAAAATTGAAGGCATTGTCCCAGATATAAATCTTTATATAGTATTTTTTTACAAAGATGCCTTTGAACTAAAAAAAATGTACACAAGGAGATCACTTTTTAAAGAGATCTCAAACAAAATCAAACAATTTATACCGAATAAATTCCCAGGTGCAGATAAGCTAATATTGAAATTTCTTTTTTTTTTTTTTGAAAACAGCTTTGTTGATTTAAATAAAAAAACAGATATTACCATAGAATCGTAAAATTTTCAAATTGAGTATTAATAAACTAAAATAATAAAACATAACTAAAGTATTTATAAAGACGTTCACAAATGTACAGTATATGAGTATTGGTATATATTAACTGTTTACAAAAATGTCAGATTATTTTTCTAATAAGTCACATAACTTATTCCACATATTATATAAGGCTTTATTCCTAGTAGTTCTTGATTAAATGGTCAACCTTTACAAATGACAGACTACAATGAGGAGGTTTTTAAATTCTTGAAATGAGGGAGAAATATTTCCAGTTCCTTGTTGTGGTTTTTCTAGCAACTGCTAATATAGACCAACTCAGAGGGTGTTTCATTTTCCTAATGCATTCAGGAACTGGTGTATTAAATAAAAGTGATTTGGGTAGTATAAAGTTATCAAAGAAAAAGACTTGCAGAAAGATATTGATATCTTCCCAATATTTTTTAAGTTTATACAATCAAAAACATATGTGACAAATTGGCTTTGACTTCCTTTTTACATCTGCAACATGTAATGTTCTTCTTACTAAATTTACTTAAAGGGGTAAGGAATGATCTGTAGATATATTTCCAAGAAAATAATCTTTGTTTAGTTGATGAAGTGGTTAAACTGGCAGATTGTAATATATTTAGTTTGTCTTGGTCATTAGGAAGATAATTATTAAAAGAAAATAAGTAATTCCAGTAGCTATCAGGATAGATATCTAAATCAAATTTAATTGCTTTCTATATGTGTGATAATTTGTTTTTAATAGGAAATTTATGTTGTGTGGATAACATCAAATAATACAATAGTTTAGGTATTGACTTTTTTATTATTGTGGACATTGAATCAAGTTTATTTAAAAGGTAATGTTTACATTCTTGTAAGTCTATCGATAAAAGTGTATCAATTTCAAATTCAACTTTGAGATAGTCAGTTGATTTCAAATCATCATTTATCATCTAATACCAGTATATTAAATGTTTTTGTTTGAATAATGACATATTTTTGTAATCAGATGAGAAAATAACTCCTTAAGTGCAGGCTATGGAAAAGGAGAAACAACCAATCCTTATATATAGTAGACTTATAATATTAGAAATTTCTAAATTATACTCAGTCTATTGTCTCACTTTTCCACAAAACTATTATACAGGTTCATACACAAGATATTTCCCCCCTCATGGAAATATTCACTAATCAAGCCCATACCAAAATAAATTAAAAATTCTCAGTTTGGCTCTTCATACAGACCCATATCACTTCCAAACAATGCTGTTAAATTTTCATGTCTGTCGTTTCAGATCAATTTAAATCAAACAATATCACAAATCATTAATTTCAGCCAAAATGTCTTTGTATATCAAAGACAAACTCATGATAATATTTTAAGATTATTAATCCTTATATATTTTGTAAACAGAAATAACAAGTCTTTTTATAAGCCTGGACATTGAAAAGGCCCCCTAATTCTTTAAATTGGAATTATTTATTTAAAGTCTTAGAATTATTTGATTTTCCTTTATGAAAAATATTTATAAAGATAACAAAGCTTACATTAAATTAGGGCTTTTCACATCTAATTCTATTTCTCTGACTAAGGATACCAAGCAGGTTTGTCCCCTTGCATCTATTCTATTTAATATAGCCATTGAAGTTCTAGCAATTTTAAATTCAAATAACACAAACATCAAAGGTATAGAAATTTTAAAAATTATGCTTCCAAAATTATGCTTTTTGCCAGTGATGTACTAGTAACACTTCCCAACTCAAGATCAACTTTAGAAGGCTTAGATTTTAAACTCCAAAGAAAACTGACAAACCACTAAATAAAAAAAAGACAAAAAAGTGGAAACAAACTGTTTTTTGTATGTTAGTGCTTTTGTCAAGTTTAATAATTCAACTTCTTCAGACAAACAGAACAACCATATCAGATACACTTAAATACCAAATACAAAATCACATGATCAAGGGTAAAAGTCACATTACCAAGCAATGTTTAACTTTTAAACTGACCACATTACTTTTCTGAAAAAAAAATTGAATACATATAAAGTCATTTAAAACATCAACTGCTAACTGTTTCACGTACATTCTCAGAATCATATCATTTTCCCATTACTACTGAATGTTTTCCATAAAATGTTTTCCTTTAATTCATTTGAAAGTTTTCCCATTGTGTTCTACTTACTTCTTTATAACCACAATGCATTTCTAACAATGATATTTCTTTCATTGTGAATTGTTTTCCTCCTATCTTTACACCAACTCGCAGACCTATGTTTTTGTCCTTATAATGTCATACTACATAAAGTACAGCTCCTTTCACCCATAAACTGTTTTTAATTGTTATAATAATAATATCATCTGCATATGTCATAAAAGCTGCAATGTCTACACCTTTTTGCATTACATTCATTTTACAATTCACCTCATTTACTACTATATTCATAACTAAAGCTGTTAGTGAAAAGGACTTAAGCTCCAGCTTGTTAATGAGCTACTTCCTGTGACAAAGGTGCAGGGTTTGAATCGTTCTACCTTCATTTACCTACTGTGTGACACTGAGAAAGTCAGTTAATCTGACACTACTTTGGGCAATTTGGAATTTGGACTATGCTCTTTAATGGTCTCCTGAACTGCATGCCTAGTAACTATGATTTTGTTAGGGGTGGGATGTTGGCATAATGATTAAGGTCTTTACCTTACAGATACAAAGTGCAGGGTGTGATTCTCAATGAGGTAATTGGCTGGGCTTAAAATGGAAGACAAAGGCAATTAGCCTAACACTAATCTATAAATCTGTAAACCTATAAAGCAAGTAAAATACAACTCATAGGTCATACTTATATTATCTCTTTACTCATCTCTATTTATTTACTTAAACAGCCATTTATCAGAATTCGTAATTAATTATTACTATACTCTGCCATACAAACATTATGTCCCATAATATCTCATGCTATACTGTATCAAAAGCTTTTTAATACCACTTATCATAAGTTTTACATCCTCTTTTCTATGTAAAATATCATCCACAATTTCTTTTCCTACCACTAGCAATTCCTGAGATTCCTTTCCTTTCATACCATATAAACTTTCTTCCACTATATTTGCCATCTTATTTTCCAATCGTTTTGTATTATATTCATAAATATCTTATAATCTGTAATAATTCATGGGTTCATAGTTCAGTACTAGGTTAGCTGCCATTATGAGCCATTTTAAGCCTAGCCAATGTCCCTTAAAGAGGAGCATGAAACCCTGCATCATGTGTTTGTGAGGTAAACACCTTAGCCATTATGCTAATCCCTCCTCCCCCAATATTATTGATCTGCAATTTTTTATATCTTATCTCCTTTTTTCTATATAAATTGTAACATTCTACTACACAGTTCCATATCGCCAAAACATTTATTTAACCATTCATTCTGAATATGTAACAAATATTCTTTTGGCCATTCCATTAATTAATATATTTCATATCCTATTCCATACAGGCATGCTACCAAATTTATATTTACCTGTCTAAGCCCTGTATCCAACTTACGCAGAATAATCTCTTTTTCAGCTTCCTTATTTACTTGAGCTGAGATTTTTTTTTACTTCCCATATTTTATTGTAGTCTTTCTTTTTTAAACATTTCTTCCACATAATGACCTACAGTTTCCTAAACCATTGTTTATTTCTACCTCTCCTTTCTTATTTTTTTCATTTCTCTCATTACAGTTCCATCCTCATTCACTATTTTACTTAAGTATGCTGATGCTTCTTCCTTTTTTCATTGTAGTAAACATCTCTTTATAACAAATCCTTAATTTTTCATTTCTAGTGTGTAATTTGTTTTCTTTATCATAGTATTGTCTGTCATTCTTTGCTAAATTTTCAAAAGCATTTTCATATGTCTCCACATATCTTTCTTTATCCATCTTCCTTATTTTACTCTGCCATTGTAATTTTTTTGTATTTTCCATCTAACATAAAAAGCCTTCACAGTAGCATGATCTCTCCCTAATTGTATAATTTTTCTTTATCCTTTTCTTATTCCATTCTATTTCATTTTATTTCTATTTCCTTTCCTATTTTATATTGTGCTTTATTTTCATGTATTTACATCCATATTGCCAAATGATCTGTAAATCCTGTTACAACTGCTTCTCTTTCTGCTATAATCATTTTTTCAGATATTGTAAAAATAATCAGCTTTTGATTTAAGGATACCTCTTCTATATGTCCAGAATGTTCTATTCCATATAGCCAATTCACCACATTTCATAACTTCTAACTTTTTCTTATATTTTTCTTTTCTTTTTTGTTTATCCTTTAAATCAAAACCTGACACCTAAACAGCAAAAGCTGTAAACTGCAAACGGCCACTTTGCAAATTTTTTCAAAGGGAAAAAATTTGCTTGGCTGGGCAAAAACAAGTGTTGGGGGTTTGCCCCAACACCCCATGTGGAGGGCTGTGCTACCCACACACCCCCTAATTAAATATACCAACTCTGAGATCACTCTACAGTGCAGAAAAGGGAAGAGCCTCAATAACAGTCAAGCAGATTTTTCCCTATGAAAAAATTTGTGGAAGTGGCTGTTTGCGGTTTACATCTTTCGTTGTTTAGATGTCGAGCTTTAGGTATTCAATTACCTAAAGCTTCGATTATATGATATAGACCTTTAAATCACAGATAAAATCTTCTGTTATTATAATATTCATATTCACTACTAAATAAGCTAACATATATTTAAAAAGAATCCATCTTTACAGATAACATAAGCACATAAAGCTATAGTTATGCTTTCTCTTGCTAGCTTAAATCAACAATAGTTAATCTTCCCATTCTTACTAGTGGTACATCTAGTATTGGCAGTGCCCTCCTATATGATAGTGCTAATCAAGAACAATGTTCATTTCCCAAATCCCATTTTATGTTTTCATCCCATATTTTTTCTGTTTGCAGTCTCTCTACATTTGTTAAGAATCTTATGTTTTCTAAAACAACCATGTCTACATAAAATTTATTGCATCATTGTAATATTTTTTTATTTTATTTATTTGCAGTTTGTTAACCAGGAAAGTCCATTGGGCCATGATGAGCCCTTTTCAGTGGAGGCCTGGGGAGAAAAGCTCCATGTACACTCATACAAAACAAAGTTAATCAAGAATTAGTACATAATTAATACAAAAATTAATACAGAAAGTATTGCAGGATATTGTAACAGCAAAAATGTGCAGAAATTATTAAAATTTTTACAACATAATTAATAGGCATCTACTGATACAGAGATAGGAGTAGTGGTTGGATTTGTGTAGTGTGCCATAAGTTTAGATGTTGAACCCTTGAGAGATAAAAAGCATTCTGTTATTAGAGCAGTAACATATACCTGTACTATATAGGGTGTAAAAGGAGAAGATAATTGTCAGATAAAGATGAAGGAGGAAGAAAGGATGACTGGTGTTGGGTAGAGTTTTGAAAGAGAAGGATGAAGGATGTGGGATAGAGGGGAGATTAGGAGGGGTGGGAGCAGGAGTGCTCCAAGAAGAAGAGAGATAAGAATGGAGTAAAGATTTAAAATTGGAGAGGTTTTGTGTTGTTTGGCTATGGGGGGGGGGGGTGAGTTCCACCTTCGTGCTAGGGAAAATGACAATAGAAGTTGTCATTCCTTATTTACTTGAGCTGAGATTTTTTTTTACTTCCCATATCTTATTGTATTCTTTCTTTTTTAAACATTTCTTCCACATAATGACCTACAGTTTCCTAAACCAATGTTTATTTCTACCTCTCCTTTCTTATTTTTTTCATTTCTCTCATTACAGTTCCATCCTCATTCACTATTTTACTTAAGTATGCTGATACTTCTTCATTTTTTCATTGTAGTAAACATCTCTATATAACAAATCCTTAATTTTTCATTTCTAGTGTGTAATTTGTTTTCTTTATCATAGTATTGTCTGTCATTCTTTGCTAAATTCCCAAAAGCGTTTTCATATGTCTCCACATATCTTTCTTTATCCATCTTCCTTGTTTTACTCTGCCATTGTAATTTTTTTGTATTTTCCATCTAGTTAACATAAAAGCCTTCACAGTAGCATGATCACTCACTAATTGTATAATTTTTCTTTATCCTTTTCTTATTCCATTCTATTTCATTTTATTTCTATTCCCTTTCCTATTTTATATTGTGCTTTATTTTCATGTATTTACATCCATATTGCCAAATGATCTGTAAATCCTGTTACAACTGCTTCTCTTTCTGCTATAATCATTTTTTCAGATATTGTAAAAATAATCAGCTTTTGATTTAAGGATACCTCTTCTATATGTCCAGAATGTTCTATTCCATATAGCCAATTCACCACATTTCATAACTTCTAACATTTTCTTATATTTTTCTTTTCTTTTTTGTTTATCCTTTAAATCAAAACCTGACACCTAAACAGCAAAAGCTGTAAACTGCAAACGGCCACTTTGCAAATTTTTTCAAAGGGAAAAAATTTGCTTGGCTGGACAAAAACAAGTGTTGGGGGTTTGCCCCCAACACCCCCTATGTGGAGGGCTGTGCTACCCACACACCCCCTAATTAAATATACCAACTCTGAGATCACTCTACAATGCAGAAAAGGGAAGAGCCCCAATAACAGTCAAGCAGATTTTTCCCTATGAAAAAATTTGCGGAAGTGGCTGTTTGCGGTTTACATCTTTCGTTGTTTAGATGTCGAGCTTTAGGTATTCAATTACCTAAAGCTTCGATTATATGATATAGACCTTTAAATCACAGATAAAATCTTCTGTTATTATAATATTCATATTCACTACTAAATAAGCTAACATATATTTAAAAAGAATCCATCTTTACAGATAACATAAGCACATAAAGCTATAGTTATGCTTTCTCTTGCTAGCTTAAATCAACAATAGTTAATCTTCCCATTCTTACTAGTGGTACATCTAGTATTGGCAGTGCCCTCCTATATGATACTGCTAATCAAGAATAATGTTCATTTCCCAAATCCCATTTTATGTTTTCATCCCATATTTTTTCTGTTTGCAGTCTCTCTACATTTGTTAAGAATCTTATGTTTTCTAAAACAACCATGTCTACATAAAATTTATTGCATCATTGTAATATTTTTTTATTTTATTTATTTATTTATTTGCAGTTTGTTAACCAGGAAAGTCCATTGGGCCATGATGAGCCCTTTTTCAGTGGAGGCCTGGGGAGAAAAGCTCCATGTACACTCATACAAAACAAAGTTAAGCAAGAATTAGTACATAATTAATACAAAAATTAATACAGAAAGTATTGCAGGATATTGTAACAGCAAAAATGTGCAGAAATTATTAAATTTTTTACAACATAATTAATAGGCATCTACTGATACAGAGATAGGAGTAGTGGTTGGATTTGTGTAGTGTGCCATAAGTTTAGATGTTGAACCCTTGAGAGATAAAAAGCATTCTGTTATTAGAGCAATAACATATACCTGTGCTATATAGGGTGTAAAGGGAGAAAATAATTGTCAGATAAAGATGAAGGAAGAAGAAAGGATGACTGGTGTTGGGTAGAGTTTTGAAAGAGAAGGATGAAGGATGTGGGATAGAGGGGAGATTAGGAGGGGTGGGAGCAGGAGTGCTCCAAGAAGAAGAGAGATAAGAATGGAGTAAAGATTTAAAATTGGAGAGGTTTTGGGTTGTTTGGCTTTGGGGGGGGGGGTGAGTTCCACTTTCATGCTAGGGAAAATGACAATAGAAGTTGGCCAGGAGTATATAATGGTTTATACACTTCAAGGAGGTTTTGGTAGACCTGAGAGGTTGGTCAGGAAGATGTATAGTAAGGGTGGAGGAGAGGGAGGGACATTGAGATGACTTGAAAATGAGTTTATGGGCAGAAGTGAGTTGAATTTATGAGAGGTAGTTGGGGAGATCAAGCCACTTCAAGGAATGTAAGGAATCACAGTGGTGGGAGAAGGATTTAGAGCTGGTAGCAATCTTGGAGATTTTATTGTAGCAGGATGCTAGTTTAGCTTTAAGGGTGGCTTGAAGTTTGGTAAGGATGAGTGCCCCATACATGAGAGAGGGGGAGGATGTAAGTGGTACAGAGGGTAAGCTTATATGAAGAGGTGAGATAGTGATTGTGATGATAAAGCTTTCCGAGTTTCTGCTGAGTTTTCTTGATGTTAGTTTGAAGGTGGATGTCAAACTTTAGTTGTTAATTGATGACGACACCAAGAAGCTTAGTGTGGGGGACAATTTCAATGGGAGTTAAGTTTTGGCTTACTACAGAACAGGAGATTTTGTCTTTTATGGTGTTTCTGGATGGGGTAAAGATCATGAGTTTGGTTTTAGATGCATTGAGAGCTAGATGAGTGCTTAGCATCCATGTCCCAGTGCTGTTAAAGGGTTCCTGAGTTACTTGCCTGAGTTTGGGGAGAGACTCAGCAGAGCAGATGATGGTAGATTCATCTGCGTATTGGGCACATTTAGAACTTGGGATTCCCTGATGAAAGTCATTAATGAAGATGTTAAATAGTAAAGGGCCTATGATAGATCCTTGTGGGATGCCTGTTGTAGTGTTGAGGTATGAGGAGATACAGTTATTCCACTTGATGGCTTGTTGTCTACTTGAGAGGTAGCTGGAAAACCAGTTGATGGATGAAGAGGAAAGATTAAGGTGGGAGAGCTTGGAGATAGAAGTAGGGTATGGGAAATGGTATCAGAGACTTTAGATAAGTCTAAGAAAAGGGAATATATGATATTTCCTGATTTGCGAGCACAGTTATTATCAAGGAAGGATAGAAGGGCTGTGGTGGCGCTGTGTCCAGGTTGAAAACCATGTTTTGTTGGGTCCAGGAGATGATTGTCTAGAAGGAAAGGTAGAAGTTGTAGGTGAATACATTTTTAAGGATTTTTGAGATGGGGGAGAGAATGGCTATGGGGTGGAAGTTGGAGATGTCAGTGTTGTTGCCTCATTTGTGCAAGGGAATGATGGAGGCTTTTTTCCACAGAAGGGGTGCATAGGATGCATAGGATTCTTGTATGGAATGATAAATTATAATACAGATGGGGAGACACACTGAAGTAATATACATAGTGCATATTGACGGTATGATTGGATGTGGAGATCTTTTATATGTATGGCGCACATCTTTTGCATATACATCCGATATGTGGTATTTTGACTGTAGCTGCCTGTCTGCAGCAGTTAATTGAGTATGCCCTTTACTTCAATCTGAATATAGTTTAGTGCAGTGCATGGTGAAATTATAGCTATGTTTACAATAGGGGGTCATACTTGGCAGCTCACAATACATTGTTATAGTTAAATTTGCATTATCCTGTATGGTAACTGTGATAAAAGTAAATGATTCTTAATGTTTCCACGTGTCTGATGGTCTGTACAGGGTGCCTGTGATACTGTTAAAGGATTATTTCGGTAGCCAAAGGTCTGCAGTGCCTGCACATGTAATAGAGTGTGTATCCTTATTGTTTGTATTTAGCTTGTAACGTGATTTCATGAAAATGTCCATGGCTGTTAGCCATAATGGATAGAGTGTGATATAGTGTAACTGTGTAGATCCATTACTGGCAGACGTTCCTAATGACTACATTGAATTGCAGGTTGTGAGTATACATCATGTCACAGCAAAATTCTGTTACAGACTGTCCTGGTGCAATTGGCACAATGTATCAAACTGTATTGTCCCAAAAGGGTCGGAAAATGCTTAGTGTTGATGGATAGCAGTACTATCTGGAGAAATGTACAGATAGTATGAGGTACTGGTGTTATACAAGGTAAAACAGTGACCGGTGTAAGGGTCATTATATTACAGAGGAGTGTCTTGAGGATGAGAAGTTGGAGAAAAGTACTGCACATTTTCACCGGCCAGATATAGTACAGCATGAGGAAAGGAAGGTACGGCAGGCTATTCAGCGAAGAGCAGAGCAGACTATGGAAGATCAGTGTAGGATAGTCAGCGAGATTTTGGCAGGCACATCGACTGATGTTGTTAATAGTCTGCCTAATACTGATGCTCTTAAGCAGACGGTACATAGGCTACGTCGTAAGAATAGAATGTCCATCATGTGTAGCCTTGAGTCATTCACTCAGCTAACGGCTGGTATGTTATCAATTAAAAATGGAACATTCATTGTGCATCACACACATATAGGCAGTAATGCAGTGAATATAGTAATACTGACAACTGAGGGAAATCTGCGGATGTTTTGTGCTTCAGAATTCATACTGGTAGATGGGACCTTTCCTATAAGTACTAGGGAGTGCAGACAGGTGTATACCATCCATTGCAGTATCACATGAACATCAGAAGGCAAGGTTATCCCTGTGGTGTATGGCATTTTGCCTTCAAAGACAAAAGAATGTTACGATCAGTTCTGTTGTACAGCTATGTAATAATTTTCAACTGCTGTTACAGCCAAACATGATTCTGAGCGATTTTGAGAAGGGAGCAGTGAACTGTATAGCTAGGATTTTTCCTGACAGTATGCCTAAAGGCTGCTGGTTCCATCTCTATCAACTGCTATGGCACCAAATACAAAAGTTGAGATTGGCCTCCTTAGGTGGGAATGATACACAGTTTGCATTACTGTGTAAGCAGATATTAGCATTGGCATTTGTATCACCAGGAGGAATTCTGCATGTATGCTCCACATTTAAATTTGGTCACTTAGCACGGGAGAAATATTTTATGTATACAGCGGGTTTCTGAGGAGAAATAACACTTACATTGCTGTTTGGAAGAAAAGTTCATGGATATGTGTTGTAAATATCACAGGGGTCGGAAAAATGCACTCGGGAATCTGAAAAACTAAAAACTCTTTCGGTGATGGAAAATTCGAAAACAATATGTCTAATGTCGAATTTTCGCATATTATATACAATTCAACATTATAATCACTTTCACATTATTTTCAACCAATTAATTAGATAAAATGACAGGTTTATATTATGAATTTCGATTATATGATAGTAAACCTTATAAATATTTATATATATATATATATATATATATATATATATATATATATATATATATATAATATATATATATATATATCTATGAGTCTACTTTGTTTCATTGAATCTCATTTCACTGAATTTCATTTCACCCCAACCACATCGCTGAAGACTCATTTCACTGAATCTCATTTCATTGAATTGCAGTTAGTATATTTGGCACTGTGTAGAGTACTGTAAAGCAAGTAAAATGTATATGACCTTTTCCCTACTGTCGTGCCATCTTGGAGTTACTATATGTAGTTGGGGGGCGCAGCTCACCCCCACATCAGGTGGTGTGGGGGGCAGTCCCAACCTTGTTTGTTTTATATTGTATTTTACCACAAACTTCAAAACAATACATTTTAGACAATAGACATGTATGGTTGCAACACCAATGACTAACTCTCTCCAGAAGACAATATGTACTCAAACTAACTGGGGGAGCTATGCCCCCACACCCCCCAATGTGGAGGGCTGTGCCCACCACACCCCTAACTATATGTACTAACTATACCTTATACTTGCCTTACAGTGGTGGTGGTGGTGGTAGTACTCTATACACAGTTTCATATATACAAACTGCAGTTCAGTGAAATGAGTTTTCAGTCATTTGAGTTTTCAGCGAAGTGGTCAGGATGAAATGAAATTCAGTGAAATGAGATTAAATGAAACAAAGTAGACCCATATTGTGTGGCTCTATTTCAGAAGACTGACAGAAAAAAACACTGAATCCCAAATACTGAAAACTCAAAATACTGATGGATGGAATTTGCCCATCTTGGAGTTGGTATATATCATTAACCCCCCTGCACACCTCATGTGGGAGTCTGTGCCCCCTACATTAAACATGTTTTCAGTATTTTGAGTTTTCAATATTTTGGGATTCAGTCATTACATCTTTCAGTATTTTGGCAATCAGTCTTTTGGTAGGTCAGTCTTCTGAAGGAGACACACACACATTATATATATATATATATATATATATATATATATATATATATATATATATATATATATATATATATATATAGATATATATATATATATATAAATAAAGATAAATATGTATTACATAGATACAATAGATATATGTAGCTATATATATATATATATATATATATATATATATATATATATCTATATATGTAGCTATATATATATTTATATATATATATGTGCATGTGCGTGTGTGTGTATGTATGTGTGTGTAGTGTGTGTGTGTGTGTATATATATATATATATATATATGTATATATATATATATATATATATATATATATATATATATATATATATATACAGTGCCACTTCATATCGTCGAATTATCATTTCATCAAATTGCAAAACATCGAGACTAAATAGTTGAAAACTCATAACATTGAATCACAAATCATTGAAAACTATAAAGCAACTAGAAATAACATCCCAGACACTGTTTACTATGTTTATGCAGGGGGGCAAACTCCCCTGCACTCCCCATGTGGGGGGGCTCTGCCCCCCACACCCACTGTAAATTAAATATACCAACTCCAAGGGCGCACTACAGTAGGGTTAGGAAATTACCTTTTTCCCCCACTGTAGTTCAACCTTGAATTTGGTATATTTAATGTATGGCGGATGTGGTGGGTGGAGCCCCCCATATGGGGGGATGTAGGGGGGCAAAAACCCTGTGGGATGTTATTTCTAGTTGCTTTATAGTTTTCAATGATTTGAGATTCGATGTTATGAGTTTTTGACGATTTGTGTTTTTGATGATTTGGTCTCTATGTTTTGCAATTCGATGAAATGATAATTTGACGATATGAAGTGGAACCATATATATATATATATATATATATATATATATATATATATATATATGAAGATATCCTTTATAGTGGAATTCTCCTTTACCAAAGGGTTTAGGTGTGTGTGTATATATATATATATATATATATATATATATATATATACATATATGAGTTTGTGGTAGAGTTAAGATCCTCTATAGAGATTGTTTTCCTAGTGGGAGGGAGGGAGGGGTTAGAGGCTAGAATGGTATAGTTCAATTTTATTTGATTTTGTATGTGCTTATTTATTTATTCATTATTCAGTAATAATTGAAGGTTTGAAGAGCGTATTTTTATTGTACTTATGTTTTAATCCTTTGGCAATTACACCTGAGCTCAATGGTTGCAGGTTTTTATTGTGCTTTATGTTTCAGTGATTTGGCAATTATAGCTGGTCTGAATGATTGTAGAATAGACTATAGATGGTTTCATTTTTTTATTGCATTTTGTTGAGTAGTTGTGCATTATTTTTAAGTGGATACCATGAGCTTACCAAGAAAGATTGAATACCTATCTGCAAAGAGGTAGATGTGATGGTCAGATTGACATGAGAGAACTAACACAATGAATTGTGGGTGTTGCAGTGGGGTTTCTCTTTCTCCGAACAATGATGACCATGGAAACCCATTCATTCATTCCTGTAATCTTGACTTAATGGACTTCAGCAAAACAGCCTTCATGGAATGGAAAAATATCAAGTTTATTTTAATATTTAAAACAATTTTATGTAATCCTTGTTAAGGGAGACTTCTTGATTCCTGTACTTACAGCATTCCTTCCTTTTTTAGCTACAGTTTTTCCCACTTCCTTTTGATCTTCAGCCCCTACTCATTTAACTGGCTAACTTGTTCCCCAACTCCAGAGCAAAAATCAAGTGGGAGGGCCATTATTAAGGCAAACATCAGGGATGTCTCATGTTTTTTCTTTTGTGCCTTAACATCCCTGTCCACACATGACACTGTAAGGGAAGGGGACATGAAGTAACCTGACTGCATAGGACATTTTCCTCACTTCTGCAAGGGAGATAGTACAAAAGGAGGAAGCAAAGATAATCCTGAATAATCATGTGATATGGAAAAGAAAACATGCTGAGAAAGTAAAAGAAGGCACAAGAAAATTAAAAATGGAAGTATGTGGTAAGGATTCAGAGTAAAGAAGACAAAGAAATGTACAAGTATGAATTGTGGAACAATGTAATAGCTCCTTTGGGTGTAAACACAGACTAGGTAAGAACATTTATTCTTATTAACAAAGAGACATTTTGTGACATATGTGAGACTTTTTTTTTTCAATGGAAAATTTTCTTGGAGAATATGAAAAAAGAAAGACTAGTGCGCTTTCAGTAAAGTTTTGAAGTGGGTGCATGATGGTACGGAGGTAATTGTGGGTGGGAGGGAGTTCCATAATTTGAGTATGTTGCAAGAGAATAGTGCTTCACCAGCAGAGTTATTGGCTTTAGTGATCTGCAAGTGTTTTTTTGTTGCTGGATCTTAGTGGTCTGGTGGTGCAATAGGGTTGGAGTAGATTCTGAAGGGATGGAACATTTAGTGGATGGTTTACTAGTTTGTGGGCAAGTGAGAGTTGATACCATTGAAGGAGGTGAGGGAGTTCAAGCCAGCCCAGTTTAGCAAGTGAGAGACAGTGGTGACTATGGTAGGATGTTCCTGTGGCGAATTTGGCGATTTTGTTGTAGCAGGTCTCTAGCTTATTTAGATCACATTGCCTTAGGTTGGTATATATTGGAGAGGCACAAAGTAGGGTGGAGATAAGGTGGGAATTTGCTACTGAAATTTTTGCTGCTTTGGTGATTAGATACTTATTTCTGTATAACGCTCCTAGTTTTTTGTGGACTTTTTTTATGGTCATGGATATGTGAATGTCAAATTTTAGTTTATTGTCTATTTCCACTCCTAGCAATTTGGTGTGTTCAGTTGGGTATATAGTGGTGTTGTCTTTTGCTGTGATGTTAAAGTGAGAGTTGTTTTGAGTATGTTTGGTGGGTTGGAAGATGAGTAGTTTAGTTTTGTTTGGGTTGAGTATTAATTGGGCATTGGATAACCAAGTTTCAACAGAGGAAAAGGCTTCCTGTGTGACTTTTTGCAGTTTGGGTAGGGACTGGGCTGAGCAGATGATGGTCAAGCCATCTGCGTATTGTATGAATGTGCCATGTGTGGTGGCAGAAGCTAGATTATTGGTGAAAACAGAGAAGAGTAGGAGTCCAAGGATGGATCCTTGGGGAACCCCTATGGAGACAGGTAGTTGGGGAGATATGTCATTCTGCCATACAGTGGATTGTTGGTGGTCAGACAGGTAACTCTGAAACCAGTTGGTGACGGATTGTGAGAAGGATAGGTTATTGAGGACAGAGATAAATTGTTTGTGTGGGACCATGTCAAATGCTTTAGATAGGTCTAGGAAAGTAGCAGAGGAGAGATAGCCATTGTTTTTATGCTGAAGGATAGTGTTAGTGAAGGAGAGTAAGGCAGTGGTGGTGCTATGGTTTGGTCAGAAACCATGCTGAGTATTGGAAAGGAGGTTGTTGGTAAGGAGGTAGTCTGAGACCTGAGAGTGTATGCATCTCTCTAGTATTTTGGAGAGTGGAGAGACAATAGCTATGGGGCAGTAATTGGTTAGTTCTGTGGAGGGTCCGCCTTTGTGGAGGGGAATTACATGTGATACTTTCCACAGTGTGGGAACGTAACTTTCTGACAGAGATCAGTTAATCAAGATGGATACTGGGTAGGCCAGAGCATTAGCTGCGATTTGTAGGTATTCACTTGGGAGGTTGTCTGCTGCTAATTTGGTGGGTTTAAGTTTAGTTGAGTTTTTTTATGTTGGAGGTAGGTACAGGAGAAAAAGAGAAGGCAGTGGGGAGATTACTAGTTGAAGGTGTGGGTTGGAGGGGAGGGGGATTGTGTTGTTTAGGTAATGATAGTATGGTTTGTGTGAAGTGTGTGTTGAATGAGGTAGCAATATTTTCTGAGGAGTGAGGGATGTTAGGAGGAGGGGTACTGACTTTACCTGGGTGGAGGATGGAGTTTATGGAGGACCAGAATTGTTTGGGGCTTTGTTTGGAGGAGTCTAGGGCAGACTGGTAGTATTGGAATTTGTCCTGTTTTATTAGCTTTTTGACTCTATTGCATAGTTCTAGGAATTTCTGTCTAGTTGAGGGGGTCTTGGTTTTGCGCCAGTGCTCCTAGTCTTTACCCCTGTTTTTCATTTCTGACTTAGTGGTTTTCTGTCGCCATGGGGAGGGTTGTGCTTTGATTCTGGAAAGTCTTATGGGGGCATGGTAATTAAGGTTGCTCAGGAAGGTAGTATTAAAAAATTCAACTGCGTAATCAAGACTGAGGTACTTTAGAGGATGCCAGTTACATTCTTTATCACCTAGGTTCTTAAGTAGTATGACAGGGTGCAGTTTGTGCCATACATCTTTTTTAATTCTTCATGTAAAAAACAAAACACATATTGATGAGCTTAGTGGCTGAAGACAATGTAGGAAAATTAATGTATAGTCAACATCAAATTGTTTAATGACTTAATTTCACTTTTGTAGAACATGAGCTGGGGACATGTTGCAGTAATGTCATCTTTTTGCCTGTGCCGTATTGCATTACGAATATCAGTAGTTTGCCAAAACTATAAATAAAATGCATTCTGTACTGTATGCAATTAGCCTGAATACATGCTGTTATCCTTTCATACCTCATAATATCTAGCAGCACTGCTAGGGTAGAATACTGTAAAAAGGCCATAATGAATGAAATTGGCTGTATGCTAAGGGAGTCATATTCTACTTAATATGCATCAGATGGAACCCTCACTTACCCCTTCTGCAACACCAAGATGGAGCATTGCCAGGTGCATGTCACAACGCCAAATTTTCATAGTAAAAATGATACTGCTGGATAGTGCTTGTGATATGTCCATCATAAATATTATGTAATAGTATGTGAAAGTAGTCATTTCTCTTTCTGCCTCATACCCAATGTGTATATGGCTTTGGGCTGTGCTTTAAACTGTATGAACAATTATTTTTCCTTCAAGTTGACACTAATGAGGAATACACTTTTTTGAATATCTAAAACATAACATCATATCTGTTCACCTCTGATACTGTGAAAAGTGTGAAATGTATCCTGATTAAAGTAAGTGACAGTAGAGTTTTTGTTTTTTCAATGAGTTATACATGTGTATAGCTGAATGATATAGCTTCCTAATTATATTACATGTTTTAAGCAGCTGAGCATATTGGAGTTAAATTGTAAACACATAGTGCAATTAAAATGTTTTCAGTGTTTGTTTATCATTTGCAATATACAGTTTAAAGTATTGATTGTTATGTACTAAAAACAGTTTCAAAGAAATCAGTGACTTAGCATATACCGGTAAGGTGGGTCCCTGTTTTACTTATAAGGTTATTTTTATTTCTTTCTTTCTTGTTCTCTAGAAAGACTGCTTTAGAAGAACTGCTGGCTATTTTACCTGCAGCTGACCGTGGACATACTGATTATTGTCAGGGAGTACTATCAGTGATTTAATAGTCACAGTTTTCATGGAGTGATCAGCCAGAGGCTAACAAGCAGACTGATGAATTATGTATCCTGAGGCAGGAAAATCAATGTTCAATGCTGACATATGCCTGAACTCTTATCAACAAGCTAAAAATAAAGAGGCCGTATACCCATAAATTATTAACTCAATGCAAGTGACAGGTATCTGCCACTCATCTCAGGTATGTGCGCATAGAAATTATGTTTTTCTTGTGTTTTTGCTCTTATGTGACAACACTTGCAGTTTGCAGGTTTTAATTATGTACGTTAGACAAACACATCTTCCCAGGTAGTTGTATGCCTTTTTCCCATCTAATAGGACAAGATGTTTTGTCCAGATAAATAAACATTAATTCACTGATTTTCTAGCTCTGTTGACAAGAAAATATGATTATTATTGAATATATGTGACATGTTAATGTTTGGGTGACTGATTATGCCTGTGACTAGATGGATAGGTTGTGTGGGACATCCACATTAACAGAATTCTAACATTATTATTAGTGGAATCCAAAATATCAAATCATACTTCTCAAATGAACTAATAAACCTTCTGGCCTATAATGTTTTGCAGATTTAGAGAATAAATTGATCATCTAAATACCACTTTAAATCACAAGGCAAATTCACAGAGAAGTGGCAAGAAAATAGAAATCCTGCATAAACTGTAATGCAGAGGTTAAGTCACATGCCTATCCCTTGAACCTGTGAGGCAGAAACCTTAGCCAGTAAAATGTTAAGGTGTAGACATCTACTGAGACACTAAGGCGTATATCTATATGCCGCTTTTACTAATGTTAAGTATGTTATGCCATGATAAAAACTGTTAGACACTTACTGAATTGACATCTTGTTAATATGTTTATATAAATATTTATCCCAGCTTATATGTTTCGGAGCTGACAGATGAACATATCCTGAACAGACTTTATGTATGTATTGCTATCATCCCTCACAAACCAGAATTCTGACCCAAATTAATTACTTTCTATGCTCAGTGCTAATGTAATAGTATTGTAGAGGTATAGAATCTTGACAGAAGTCCAGGGTCTATTTACACTAAAGAAGTGAACCTGTTGAGACTACACACTCAAGTGCGCTAGCCTGTGTTACATATTTATTGCATTTTCCTGCTGTTTTTTTCAAAAAAGAAAAAAAAAACAAAAAAATTATTCTTGTTTCCCGTCTTTCCTGACCTAGAGTCATCCAAATGCAGGCTTTGGTGTATTCTGGACTTTTGGAAAGTTCCTGTGTTGCCCATTTCCTTTCTTGAATAAAGGGAGGCTTCTTTGTTTACCAGTGGCAGTGGGGAGCTTAGAGCAGCCTATCTATCCCTGGAAGAGTGTTCCCAGCACAAGAATCTGGTAGTCTATTGGCCATTTTGGGCCAATTTCTAGCTCTTTCAAGTCTCCCTGTATAAAACCCGCTTTGGTGCGGATTTTGCCCTTGTTACTACTCAGCCTAGCTCCCCGTGGTCCTGCAGAGTGGTGCTAGCAGCAGAGAGGCTAAAAGAGCGACTGCTAACCTGATAAGTGTTTTTTTTCCTGATACTACCTGGACGACTGTCCGATCTAGCTAAACTGCAAGTATTTCTGCTTCTTGAACTGTTTTAAACTGTTTAAAGTTGTTTTTGCACCTGCACTTTTAAAGTTTGTCCTGTTTGTTGCATTTACCTGTTAAGGCTACACACTCAAGTGCGCTAGCCTGTGTTACATATTTATTGCATTTTCCTGCTGTTTGTTTCAAAAAAGAAAAAAAAAAATATCCTTGTTTCCCGTCTTTCCTGACCCAAAGTCGTCCAAATACAGGCGTTGCTGTATTCTGGACTTTTGGAAAGTTCCTGTGTTGCCCATTTCCTTTCTTGAATAAAGGGAGGCTCCTTTGTTCACCAGTGGCAGTGGTGAGCTTAGAGCAGCCTATCTATCCCTGGAGGAGTGTTCCCAGCACAAGAATGTTACAACTGCCTCATGTACACAGACAACACTCTCCTCCTCCCAACAAATTCCAACACATGTGAGAGATGCAACCATATAGCCAAACTGGAGGCTAAGCTCTCTCAACTCAGTACTGGCGTAACCAGTCTGGAGGAGAAGGAAACCACACTCACTACAATTCCAGTCTCACATAGACCTACCACGACAGCAAACCAAACACATAAACACACAAAAACATACTCGGAGGCTCTAAATAAAAATCTGTCTAAGCAGCAGAGACCTCCAAAGCAGACACCCAAGCAACCACTACCCCAAAACAAAACACATGCAACACATAGCTGACAAAGCCAGTGTGCCGAACAGTCACAGCCCTTAAGGCTAAACAACACACCTTATACACTTGTAATAGGTGACAGTCGTCAGGCATATTGACGTCCCGCTCACCAGGCTGAACAAGGAGAAGATCACAGTGAGCTGCCTGTCAGGTGCTAGGATCCACCACATAACACAAGCACTCAGGTCACTCCAAGGCAAGTACAAATATGACTCAGTCATTGTCCATGCTGGTGTGAATGACCTGAGACGTACCTCCCTGGACTACATGAAAAGAGACATAGAGGAGCTCTCTGAGCATGTAGCCCAAGCCGGTATGACTCTGACCTTGAGTAGCATCTTACCCTCACCAAGAATTATGCCACAATATGAAGACAAGATGATCAATTTCAACAATTGGCTTAAGTATTGGTGTCATTCAAAGGGGATCCAATGCCTGTCAGCCTGGGATGACATGCTCGACAAGCCACGATGCTTCACTAGGGACGGCTTGCACCTGTCACCCCTGGGCTTTTGGATATTGGCAAAGACTCTTGCCACCCCAATAGTGCCTTTTATAGGCAAGGCTCAAAAGACAAACCCACCTCCATAGGTATCACAAGGGATAAGAAACTAAGAGTAATGCTACTCAATGCCAGAAGTCTAAACCTCAAGATGCACGCACTCAAAACTCTCCTTAGCATGGAGAACATCGATATCTGTGCAGTAACAGAAACCTGGTTCAAAGCTCCCGAGAGCACCCCAGCACTGCGAGGTTATACCTCATGCCATGCTTTTCGGCCCCAAAACTTGGACCGAACCACAAAAGGAGGGGGAGTATCAATATTCATCAAAGATACCCACACCTGCAGGTTGGTGGCACAGCACGAAACATCAGAGACTATCCATGTGCAACTAATGGTGGGTAAAACTGCCTTCCAGTTTATAGCCTGCTACAGACCACCCTCCCAAACCCAGGAGCCCCACTCGGCCTTCCTCTGAACACTGGAAAATATGAAGGTCTCTCCAAACACCATTATATTGGGCGACTTCAACTACCCAAACATAGACTGGGAGCATTACTCTAGCTCCAACACCCTAGCCCAAAGTTTCCTAGAATTTATAAACTCAAATGCTATGGAACAATTTGTTACCACTCCCAGAAGAGGGGAAAACATACTGGACCTGATCATCACCAACATGGGGGCTCTATGCTCCAGACCAGAAGTGTATCCCTCACTGGTAAGATCAGACCATAAACTAATCTCACTGGATATTCACATCCTGACCTCACCCCCTGCCCAGAAAACCACAGTGAAAAACTTCTCTAAAGCAAATTTCACACTCCTCAAAAACGAGATGGAATCCTTCAAAGCCCCCGGGCTTGTGGAAAATACGGCCCAGACCACAGAATCCTTTATAAACGCATTCTATGAACACCTTCAGGAATGCATGGATCATGCAATCCCAAATAAAACCAAGAACCAATCCTCCAAAGGCAAGCGTCCTTTCTGGTGGACCCCAGCCATAAACAAACTATACAATAGAAGGAGGAAGGTACTACATGACAGAGCAAAATCCCAAAAAGGGAAGGCATCTCTGATCAGTATTAGCAAAAAACTACGGTCACTCATAAAATCGTCTAAGGCCAGCTTTGAGAGAAAAATTGCACAGAACACTAAGGATAATCACAAGGCTTTCTTTAGTTATGTTAGGAACCTGGGTGGGAATTCCCAGATATGCTCAGAATTAGTCCAAAATGACAAAAATACACGAACCCACAGACATTGCCAACATCCTAGCTGACAGGTTCAGCAAACCCCCCATCAAAAGGGCAAATAACAATCCCAGCAAGGTGCTGCCCCCCTGGCATCTCAAATGCTCAGGTAAGGGCCGCCCCCTCCAAAGCAAAAACACAGCATCAATGGGATCAGATGGTGTCCCGGCTGTGTCCTACATGAACTCCAAGAAGAGCTAAACCCAAACATAAAACTACTGTTCAATCTCAGCCTAACTACAGGATATGTACCCAAAGAGTGGCGTACAGCAACAGTGGTCCCTCTCCACAAAGGTGGTGCCTCAATGGATCCTGGAAACTATTGCCCCATAAGCCTGACTAGCTTGGTCTGCAAAGCTATGGAAAGGATCATCATGGACCTCATAAAGAAAGATATTGGGGACCTACAGACACTGGATCCTACCCAGATAGGCTTTGTCAAGGGCAGATCCTGCCTCTTAAACCTGGTTGATTTCTTTGAAACAGTCACCAAGGCCATTGACGAGGGGAAGGTGGTCCACACAGCCTACCTGGACCTCGCAAAAGCCTTCGATACAATAACCCACTCGGGCTTTATAGATAAGCTCACCAGCTTAAATATAAACCCCTATGTCACTAGATGGGTTGCAAAGTGGCTCAAGGACAGAACCCACATGGTTAGAATTGCTGGAGCATGTCAGACTCCAAACCAGTTACAAGTGGTGTCCCACAAGGCTCAGTCCTGGGACCTCTCTTGTTCGGTATATATTTCTCGGAGGTACAGGCCAACATGGAAGGACTGTGGCTGACCAAGTTCGCAGATGACTGCAAACTAGGCACCATAATCGATTCTCCAGCCGACACAAGCATCCTACAAAAGAGCCTCATAGAAACAGACAACTGGTGCCAGAGCCATGGCCTCAAAAAGTGTATAGTCATCCCCTTTGGCAAAAACAAAGTGCCCACAAATTACCACATAGGTGGTAATCCATTAAGTACGGAAGAAGTAATTAGGGACCTGGGGACCCAAGTTGATAACAATCTCTCATTTGAAAACGACGTGGCCAACGTGGTTAGAAAAACATTTTATATAGCCCACCTAATCATGAAGGGATTCACATCTAGATCAGAGGAGGTCATCGTGCCTCTTTACTCATCCGTCATCAGGCACATAATTGAGTACAATGCCCCTTTTGGGATGTACCCTACCAGACACCTGCAGCAACAGGAAAGACCCCAAAAGTACCTCACCAAGAGGATCAAAGGGCTCAAATAGATGCCATATGCTGCCCGGTTAAAAAACTCCAGCTCTACTCAGTGGCTTACCGCCTGCTCAGAGGCGATCTGTGCCTGACTTCTAAAGCCATGTCCAACCCGGAATTAATGGACGTGCTGCACCTTAGAAAATCCAAATCCCATCGAGCTACGCGCTCGAGAGACTTGAACCTCAGCACTGAAATAAATAGGGCATGCTGGAGAGACAAATTCATAACCCAGAGGTTCCCTTCACTCTGGAATAAAATCCCAGTCCAGGTTAGGCAGAGTCCCTCATTGACTCTCTTCAAGAGGAATCTTGATGAGTGGATGGGAGATCGTAGGTTTGCCCTGGGTATCACTTCTGTGTCACTGTTAGACAGAGGCACAGTATACTAACCTCGAAAAAGGACATAGCAAAATTAATTTAAAATGGGTGGTGAAAGCCAAACACAGTCTGGCTAGGCTTATAAATGCCCTAGGGCAGATAGCCTAGTATGAACCTATGAGAGGAAGTGAGGGGTATATTTCTTCCTAGCAGGAAATTAAGGAACATGCCATGAGGTGTAGTTCTCATTAATGTATCCGAGATAGTGACAGGGAGCTTAGTGGGAGTTATTTTCTTACTGGGTGGTATGGCTACCTTAGGAGCTATGTCACTTACAAATAGCCCCATGCTGTACTGTTTAATTCCC
The DNA here is from genome assembly GCF_019279795.1 of Protopterus annectens. Lineage (NCBI taxonomy): Eukaryota > Metazoa > Chordata > Ceratodontiformes > Protopteridae > Protopterus > Protopterus annectens. The sequence goes on from NC_056737.1 coordinate 1,437,340,113, forward strand.
ACCCAAGAAGCAGCATTGATGCGACATGCGGGTATAGAGGCTAGGGAGCTTAAATACATCAGTCCCCTTATGGCCGCCTATATTGTGGCTGTCAGGCAATCAGATCTCAGTTTATTAGGGATAAATGAGATAAGCTGTAGCAGTAAGATCATTTCAGATGGAGAGGGAAAATACACAAGTAAATAAATAATAAAATTGTTTACCTGACATTTTATACAAATGTAGTACTGTGTTCACCAGCAGACTAGACTACTGATTGAAAATATAATATCACTTAACCAGCTGAAGAAGCTTTAAATGTAAGCAGAGTAAATCCATCTTTTCAACTTTTTTAAATATTAGATCTCATAGGTAAGCATACAAAAAAAACAATTAAAAATCCTAAATTAATGTGGTATAAGGAAAGAAAGGCGTGTAGAGGGCTGCAAAAACAGTACAAATGAGGTCATTTAAGTAGACACATATGCATTAAAATTCATTGGAACTTACAATGGCTTGCAGTGGCATTCTTAATTTATATCTCTGATTCCCATATGCAGAAAAGTATACAGTTACTTTTGTCATAATCATTTTATGGTGATTATATCTGACATAAGTAAAGCTAAATTCACAAAGTGTAACTTACCTGAGATAGCTGGAAAACAAAGATAAATCAAAATCATTATTTTTCATCAAGGAAGTTTCTTTTGAGCTCTGTTGGGAGTTTAATACTACCTCCTCATATATGTGTCTGTCTGTCTATTTATCTATCTTACATTGATGCAAATGAGTTATTAAAGCAAGCATCTCTGTACATTTTTTTTTCTTGTAGCACTGCTGACTTTACACACTGTAAATAAAACAGCATTCAGTGATGTGCCACTATATTTCTTTGATGTATATGGACTTGAATGGCAATTAACTTTAAGCAAGTATAAAAGAAATATGAGGTGAGGTTTGTTGATAAATGCCCAAACTGAATCAGATGTCCTCAATCCCCATTTGCTGCTTCCAATTCTGTAAACACAGAGGGCCATTTTTTCAAAAGACTTGCACTCAGTGGAAGTGACTTACTCCGGTGTGTTAGCAAGTCAAACTGAGAGCAAGTCTTTTGGAATTAGGACAGGTTTAATCTGGAGTAACTTACTTACACTGACAGCAGCTCTTTTGGAATCAGGCCCAGAGAGTTTATAACATGTTTTTGCAGTAGCTTTATGTACATCTATAACAAGAACAACACAATTGCATTATCTGATATTTTAAACAGAGATGGGGTGGGTACTGAACACAATATGAAGGTGGGAATTGCTGAAAAGCAACACACGTTTAACAACATTCTGCTACTGAAGTATACCAGGGAAAAATAAAAAAGGTAGTGTGTAACAACATTTGTGCTTGCAGTAAACTATTTCTTAGCACACATTTTCCTTCAGGAAGTGATTGTTAGAAATTTGTTCCAATCTGTCTTATAAAAACATTCTGCCAATGACTAAGTTTCCAGTCTAATAAGAAGATAGAGGAAGGGGGTTTATTATTACTTCTTTAGTTTCTATGATTAACCAAGCATGTATCATTGAGGCATATCCAGGTTTACCAAAACAGCTATAGATAGATACAGTAGGGAAGAAAACAAAGATCTTCTCATTTACAGTTGCTGTTCAAGTTAATAACCAAAGTACTGATGCAAAGTATCAGCCAGTCTCTTCAAACACAATGATGTAAAAATGCAAGTCAGCTTCTCCACAAAACAAAAACACCCCTTGCATTAATGCTGCACCTTCATTGTTGCAAGCAAATGCAATAGGACAGAACACAACAGAAGGTGTCATACCTTTGCATTAATCTATATACATCACCTATAGCCATTTAATTTCCCCCTTTTGCAAACTGATCTACTGCTTCTTTGCATAAAGAGATCTTGGAATTAGATATTTTGGTTTAGCATTAGGGTCAGACCTAGGAGCTCTCAAACTATCAGTTCCTATATAAGATGTCACAGAATAGCTACAATAAATAAGGAATAAATGGAAAAATGTTTGGTACTTATAATAATGACAATTCTGCCTTAAAGTTTTATATTTTACAGTTAAACTTTCTTGGATGCCAGCAACATCACTAAAACAGCACCTACCCCCCTCCCCTCATCACCAGGGAGCAAGTGTTTAATGTCCTCTCAAAAGCAAAAAATACACTCTCCATGGGACCCACCAACATCCCTGGTTGTATCCTGCATGAACTCAGGCATGAGCTGTCATCTCCATTAGGAACCCTGGTCAACCAAAGCCTGAGCACTGGCTTCATCCCAGCTGAATGGAGGACAGACACTGTGATCCCTCTACACAAAGGTGGAGCGTCCACTAATCCAGGAAATTATAGGCACATCAGCCTAACTAGCTTGAACTGCAAGGCCATAGAATGGATTATCATGGACATTATAAACAAGGACATTGGCAACCTCCAAATGCTTGACCCCACACAGTTTGGTTATGTCAAAGGGAGCTTGTGTCTGCTAAACTTGGTTGATTTCTTCGAAACAGTCACCAAAGCCATGGGAGAGGGAAACACCACCTACCTTGATGTAGCCGAAGCCTTTGATACTATTCCCCACTCAGGCATAATAGATAAACTCTCCCAGCTAGACATCACCGTGTATGTTACCAGATGGGTAGCTAACTGGCTCACTGATAGAACCCACTTAGTCAAAATAGGGGAAGTCACCTCTAGTAGTAGACCAGTAATGAGTAGTGTACCCCAAGGATCAGTCCTGGGACATCTACTCTTTGAGGTGCAAGCCAAAACCAGTGGTCTGTGGCTGACCAAGTTTGCAGATGATTGCAAGCTGGGTGTTGTCTTAAACTCTCCTAGTGATGTGAACATCCTCCAAGAGGGCCTTACCCAAACAAATGATTGGTGCAAGAAACATGGTCTCAAACTAAATGCCAAGAAATGAATCATTATCTCCTTTGGGGACAATGGAGTCCCACTAATTATCACATTAGTAACAATGTACTAAGCATGCAATCAGTTGTGAGGGGCATGGGCACCTAAGTTGAAAGCAACATGACTTTTGACCACCATGTTGCCTCCACTGTAGGGAAGGCTTTCTACATGACCCACCTCATAAGTAAGGGTATTTCATCCAGGAACAAGGAGGTCATAACATCCTTGTACTCCTCCCTTATCAGACCCATTATTGAGTACAATCCCCCCTACCTTGCCAAGCATATGCAGCAGGTGGGGAGACCACAGAGATTTCTGACCAGGAAAATCCAGGGTATCAAACACCTGTCCTACAATGATAGGCTGAAAGTCCTGTCCCTCTACTCATTCTCGTACAAACTGCTCAGAGGTTACCTGTGTCTGGCATAAAAGGGCATCTCAGACTTAGCTTTGATGGAGTTGCTGCATATCCATAAATCAAACTTCAATCATGCAACCCTCACACACTGACACAAATGTTCTCTAGGAGGGGCTGATACAGACAAACAACTGGTGTCAAAGCCATGGACTAAAACTAATTGCCAAAAAATGGATAATAGTATCCTTTGGGAGGTAATCCATCCCTGGCAATTATATTGGCAATACACCCCTTAGAGTTGACCCAGTAGTCAGGGACTTAGGGATGCACACAGATAGTAATCTAGCCTTGGATCATCACATGTCTACAGTAATGAGGAAATCATTCTATGTTACACAACTTATAAACAGAGGTATGGCATCTAAGTCCAAGGAAGTCATTGTTCCACTGTATTTGGCATTCATCAGATCTATCATTCAGTACAATGCCCCCTTTGATATGTACCTAACCTGGCATATCCAACAATTGGAATGTCCACAGAGCTTCCTCACTAAAAGAATATATGGTGCAAGTAAAATGTCCTTTGCAGACCATCTCAAGACCCTATCCCTGTATTCTGTATCTTATAGGCTTTTGAGAGAAGATCTATGCCTGGCATACATGGCATTGTCAGACCCCACTTGGATGGACATCCTGCATATCCACAAAACAAATAGCACCAGAATTACACATTCTAAAGACTTAAACCTTGCCTGTGATATAAATAGGACCTGCTGGAGAGATAGGTATGTATTCCAGGGATTACCCTGTCTATGGAACCGGCTCCCCCATGCATGTGAAGCAGAGTTCCTCCTTAACCCAATTCAAGTGCAATTTGGACAATTAGATGGGAAGCCAGAAATGAATCCCTGGTTTGACCCCTATGTCTCTAATGGGCATAGGTAACCTGTAAGTGGTTCTTCTCCCAGGTCCACACTTACACTTATCAAGGGTATTGCAACTTGTCAGAGATTTGGGATGCATGGCTAGGCTTAAAAAGGCCCTTGTGGACATTGGTCTAGTAAACACCTATGAACCTCTGAACCTATGAATTTGTTTTTATTTTAAAACAATGCTCAACCATTTTAAAATTATCAGCTTGAGTTCTTTACTCATACACTCAATAGCATTCCTCATTTACACGATTAAAGTTATATAAGGAGTTATACTGGCTAGTTTTTAAAAGGCGATTGTTAAATGTCTGTCCTAGGGCACAGTGGTGAACTGCATTTTCAAAAAAAAAGTTTTGACAGCAAAAAATCCTAACCATATATATGAGTAGCAACAAATTATTTAGATTAGTATGCATTGCTTGCTGTGGAAGTACTATTTTATGCCATTATTTAAGCAAAAACCCAGTGTGAGGGTTGTGGAATTTTTACTGCTTACTCCTGTTTGTGTACCTAGATCTGTGATGGCATGTTCCAAAATTTTATTCTGCTGTACTGTACTCATTTGATATATTTTGCAGAGCAGAGGAGTATGTTTGAAGCTTCAGGAAATAATGCCTTTGTAGAAATGAATACATGATTACATGAGCCTTAAAACAATTATTTATGATATTCTGTCTTCTTTTAATGAACTAATATTTTCATATTTATTTTCACTTGTGATAATTGTTCATTGATTCATTTTGCCACTCTTTTTATGAAGTAGTTTTATGGTGTTTTAGTTTTTGAGTTATATTAAATGACTTTTTTTTGCTCAATATCTCTCATTTACAGAAGTATCACAATGGAACTTGGATATAGCCTGAAGTAACTGGTTTTGGTTTCATTTTATGGAATTAGTTTCTTTAGTGCATCTGTCATGGAAATGAACATTATAGTCTTTATTAGAAAAAAAAGTATTGTCTGTGCAGAAAACTCTGGTTAGACTGAACATGATCATCTGAATCTCTTTATTTGTTTTCTTATATCTATAGTTCCTTCACTTACTTTCTGAAATTATTGAAACTCTTTTGTAGTATAGATTTATTCACTATGCTTTCATTCATTTTTGTTTTAGCTGCTTGTTATTTTTGTTTATGTTTCATTTATGTTTTTAACTGTAGTATAGGCAATTGAGCTACTCTGTTTTGTAGTCAGACCTTACTTCAATGTGGTAGTCCAAAATGCATGAAATTTGATATTTTTTTTTGTTCTACTCTTGATTTGTTGATTTGTTTTTGCTAATGATGTAATAGCAAAATAATAATAATAATGATGATACAAGGTACACTGATCTTAGGGTATTTAAAGGAAAGTCCATTTTCAGGAAAATATGAACATACTACTCAGGATTTTTCTGTGTAATTTCCAGACATTACCATGATTCTGTTATGATTTTTGTTGCATTAATATATATATATATAATATATATATATATATATATATATATATATATATATATATATATATACATACATATGTGATCCAGACACATGCTTGACTAGCATATGTCCGAATCACAAAACACCGAACACACATACACAAAAGCGCTTAACATCGATAAGCGCTTCCGTGTATGTGTGCCTGTTGGACTACAGTGCGGGTAAGGAAAAATTCCCTTTTCCCCACTATACTGCAATCTCGGAATGAGAATATTAAAGAAGGGGGGTGCAGCAGGATGAGGCCCCCCCCTGCAGAAACGTAGATTTATTTATTTTTTTGAACTACACATACACGGAAGCGCTTTTCGATGTTAAGTGCTTTTGTGTATATGTGTTCGATGTTCTGTGATTCGGACACATGGTAGTTGAGCATGTGTCCTAGAGCCATATATATATATATATATATATATATATATATATATATATATATATATATATATATATATATACACGCACACACACACACACACACACACACACACATATATATATATATATATATATATATATATATATATATATATATAGATATATACACAACACACACACACGTGCACAGACACACAAAATAAAAACAAATTTTAATGTCACAAGACTCAATGAGCCAACCATTAAGAAACTCAAATTATGCTGAGTTAGTTTTGTGGGAAAACACGAAATTCCATGATATGTTTTCATTAATTAAGGCGATACAGTTTGAAATGTATTGCTATTTCTTCTCAGAAAACGGGAAGTATCTGTCCCTGATAATGTGATGTATGGATTACCTACCCAAATAAGATCCACTATTCTTCTTATCTCTTTATTTTCCCATTCTCATTATTTTTGTATTCTATTAAAAATAGAAAAATTACCTAGTAGAAATCCAGGAGAAAGTAAGTTTCTTTAATACTCTTAGAGGCATGATATGCTGTGTATGGCAGAAATACTATCATTTCTGAGTATATAAAAGGTGCATTAAAACACAAAGAGATTCCTTGCTGTGGAAAATATTGATCACAATGTCCTTCTGCTTGGCATAATGTTTACATGCTAGTGAGTAAGATAGTGACCTGTAATGAATTTGATTAATGTCAATGTTAAGCTCATGACATTTTGATTCACATTCAAATACCCCTTCTCTTTCCTTTTCAAGTAATGAAATGTATATACTTCAGAATAATGTCACATTAATGGGTTTTTGTTTACCCAATGAACTTGTATAACATGTGAGTTTCTGCTGATGTATATATTGTTCATTGCTCCATTTTTCTCTACTCTACAATGTCCTTTCATTAGCAAATTCTGTTATACAATATGGTTGTACATTTTATATCGCATTGTTATTATTGTCATCATCATAATTATCAGCTACTACTATCACTACTGCACTTTTTTTATTCACCAATGCCTAGCATAAGGAAATATCTCTCTGGAAGTAATACTTTGCTTCTATGCAGCCATTTAAAATTTGTCTAAATCTCTTCTTTATTTCTTATTTTTGTGATGTGCCACAGCATCAAACGTATAAAGAAAACTCACCCATGCAGTTAAAAAACACATGCATACATATACTACACACACACGCGCGCACACACACACACACATATATATATATATATCTATAGATATATATGGGTCTACTTTGATTCACTGAAAACTAATTTCACTGAATTTCAAAACACTCATACCAAATCGCTGAAAGCTCAAATCACTGAAAACTCATTTCACTGAATCACATTTCATTGAATATAAGTACTGTTGGGCAAATAAAACATATATGCCCTTTTCCCCACAGGAGTGCAATCCTGGAGTTAGTATATATAGTTGGGTGGTGTAGGGGGGCACAGTCCCCCACATTGGGGGGTGTAGGGGCTTAGCTTACAGCTTACAGTGAAATGAGATTCATAAATATAAAACCTAAGTAGGTGGGAGGCTATGCCTCCCCAACTATATATATATATATATATATATATATATATATATATACACTAACTCCAGGATCACACTACAGTGGGGAAAGGGCATATGTGTTTTATTTGCCCAAGAGTACTTACATTCAGTGAAGTGGAATTCAGTGAAATGAGTTTTCACTGATTTGAGCTTTCAGCGATTTCTTGAGGGTGAATTGAAATTCAATGAAATAAGTTTTCAGTGAATCAAACTAGACCGATTTTATATATAAATATATATATATATATATATATATATATATATATATATATAGACATACACATATATATAGAGAGAGAGAGAGAAAAGAAAAAATAGAGATGATGTTGGGCTACTCTGATTCTGACTTCCTCATTTCTACTTCTTTGCTAAACTTTCTAGCATTATGTTACTTTTTAAATCTGGGTCATAAGCATAACAAATACTTATATAGAAAGGAACTTGCTTGTTGTGTCACTAGGCTGACTTATAAAAAATATATACAGTTGATAAAATGCAGTGTAAAAGTGTCTGACCAGCAGTGTAATTATTCAGTAATGGCTTGAAAAGTGAGACACATCTTTACTGGCGCTGAAAGCTAGAATGACTGGTTTCTAAATCGATGGTAGTATGGCATGACACATCATTTTTTTGTTTGAACCTGCTATGGATGGAACATGAAACAAAAAATGTAAATGGGTGTCCAGGGTGGGAGGTTCACATAATGGTTAAGGTGTTTACCTTACACACAGAAGGTACAGGGTTAGATTCTCACATGGGGTAACTAACTAGGCTTAAAATGGCCTACAGGGGTGATTAGCATAGTACCACCACTCTTTCATCTTTGTTTACAGAGGGTTAGTTTGATTGAACGATATTACTGTTGTAGCTAGGCAAGTTAAGTGGTAAGCATGTGTGTCTTGTACTCCAAACCTTTTTTGATTTGAGTTCTAGTTGGCACTACTCTAAGAGTTCAGTTCTCAGAGGGACAGGACAAAGGCTAAAATCAATTAATTCCATTGAATGATGCATTCAGTATGAGGAATTTGTGCTCCTGACTCTGTGGTTTACTTATTTGATGAGATGATACTTTCATTGCCAATATCTTCATGGATATGTACGAGTGGAAGGCAGTACTGATATAAAAATAATGGTAAACGCCAATTATTAGCTGCTGCAGTAATATGATTTAATTGAAAACTGATGTGTGCTATATGGAGATGGCGAACAATAATGTAGTAAACTGATTGATTTTGTGGAACTGTGGAATAATTGTACATGGTGTGAAGATACTGAGATGCGTGAACTTCAGTCCTTTAGTCAGTACTGCATTTGTGATTTGTATATTGATATACAGAGGCAAATGGCCCTGGTGTTTAATGTAAACATAACTTTCTAGCAGTTCAACAAATTTAGATAAAGCAATATGCATACAAACATAAAAACAACCACTTTATTTCATGATTCTGATAACATGCCAAGGCTGAAACAATTCCTGTAGTGCTAATGAAAGTTACAATGCACTTGTTCGCAGCCACCATTATAAACATCTCTTTTTGCAGTTTGCAGCCTAGTGATAGGATAGTCAGGAAAGGTTTTGAAACAACTGCTTGTTTCTCATGTCATTAGTATGTCTCCTTATAGTTCTTTGACAGTCATTTCTTGCAACTGATGTAGAGCGGACTTCTGTGATGAATGTATGTTCCAGAACTTTTGTTGTTTTTTTATAAAAACATAGAAATAGTAAAAAAAAATGTTCATCTATGTTGGAGCTTTGTAAATTGTAGGTCTCAATTTGTTTATTTGTGTTTATTCATTAAATTTCTTCAAAGGTGAGAACTGTCAATCACAATTGTTTCCATTCAGGAGTAATATAAGAAAACATGACTGATTAAGTAATTTAGTCTGAATTGTGCAGTGTGTAAATGTAAGAAAATCAGAATAGAGACCACATGGTAAAGTTATTAAATTAATAAAGTAATGAAGGGTTTATCGCTACTGTTAAATATTAAATCATCTGTATATTTTTGCAGCTATAGAAAATATGTATACTTGAAAAGCAAGATTATCGCTTTTATTATTTGATCACAGTATTGTGAAGACCGAAGGCTATCTAAGCAAAGAGATTTTTTCTGTCCTCCTTTCTGCATAAATGAATTTCTCTCTCTCTCTCTATATATATATATATATATATATATATATATATATATATATATATATATATCATATAAACAGTTAACTCTGCTGAATATACGTACATAATTAAAATATTTCAGATATTACAAGTTAGAGCTATGACTTTGTTTATGATGTTACATGTATGTTATACTATTAATGGTAACCAAAAAATGTAATTTGCCTGGAATACTAAATGCATATGTTGCATCAAGTACCAAATGACAATTTATAATATATCTATACTTTGACATTCGTGAGGAATACAACGGACTTATTTCTAATAGGTTTCACATTTTTATCATGCTGGTCTTTCAGGCATGAAACTCTGAAATAACATATTGTATTAAAAAGTTGGAAGCAAGTATTTCCATGAAAACTTTTTGCTAATGTGGAAAACACGTTCTAATGTGGAGATAGTGAAATCTGAATATTATTCAGTTTAGGACATCTGTGCCCTCCATTCAACCCATAACTGGCTTATATTATGATTCACCCAGTAAGTTATATACTTGTGACAGCTAGTTCCTCCCATATACATAAGTGAAATCTGCACTGCTATGTTGATTAATATTAATTAGAACTAAGGAGGTCTGCAAAAGGAAACAAAATATGGTTGTAAGTAAAGCATCACTTAGTTTTTAATATCTGACTGCCATGCTTGTCATGTCATTTTTTTCTGCTAATACTGTACATATGTAAATAATCTACCTGGTACATGTACTAACCCAGACTAATCTTACCACCACTTTCTCTGAACTCTACCTACATAACCATTTGCAATTTAATTCCAACTCTCTCCATGCCTCAGACAGTAGACACACCTTTACTATTTTAGTATTTATAACATTTTCATTCACGTAATCTTCTTCTAATTATGTACTTGCATAGCTTGCGGCAGTAACTCTTTATCACATAAAACATCTATATAAACTGTCTTTATACTTCCTACTACATGCTTTCCTAAAGTTACTATGCTACTATAGGATAAATGGTATGACTCATTGCTAAACACTGCTCCTTGAGCTGTTACATTTATTTGTGTATTTTTCTTCACCTCTCTTTCTTATTGTGTGCCACTTTAAAATTGTTTGTTGCTCTGTTTCTTATCTTTAGCTACTTTAATAATAATATTTGTCTATATAACGTGTATTCTTCAGCTTAAAATAGTACTGTACCTTAAGTTGTTACAAATTTACTTATCTGTACCTGAAGTTGTACATTTTGCTTATGTGGTGCTTTACTCCCCAGGCCTCTACTGAAAATAGACATATATCCAAGACTAGCCCGGTCAACAAATGTAAAATAAAATAAAATAAAAATAAAATAAATAAATATTTATTTTCCCAGGATTTCATAATGAAGATTGAGAAAGGTAATCCTAATACCTTGTTCTGTCTCAAGAAAGAAAACGAGAAATGTCAGTACAGCATATAGTGGGAGGAAAGGAAAATGTAATTAGCCAGTGCTTTATTTTGGATAAATATTCTGCCGTATACCTAATTGAATCGAGTGTGAAGAATATGTACGAGTCCAAAATCAGATGCAGATGTATTACATTTGTGCCTTAGCTCTTATACATTAAGAAAGCCAGAGTTCTACTATAAAGTAAATAAATAGTTTCCTGTCTAAATATTATGTAGTTATTGTATCAGAAGCCTTGACATTTGTGGCCTTACAATACAGACGAAGGCCAAGAAAAGATCTTTGTTTTCCCAAGTGGACTTGAGACTTGTTTTTTACTTGTCTTTAACTCCCCACTCTCATTTCCCTATGGTTACATTTCCCCCATACAATTTCTAGGTATACAAGTTAAGCTGCAACATTTCATTTTATGTATGCAGCACATTTACCTTTTATTAATGTTTATCCTATGCCTAGGGTTATATAACCATGGAGTTAGCTTATTTGATTAAGGGGGCGAGGGAGAGCAAGGACACCCCTGTATGCTGGGTCCACAGCAACTTGCCCACCAACAAAAATATTTTGTATACTATTTCAGTTGGTTGTGCTAGCAGGTATTTGTGACTAATAAGTTACGATTCAGTGATTTAGGATTTGATCATTAATAAGAGAAGCAAAGCATACCCTTTAGCACAAGTTAGATTTCTGGGTGTATATAGATCCAGTGACATGTTTAAAGTAACTCCTCTATTTTGGAACAGAAAAGGGATATGCATTAGTCAGCCAGCTTGTATTTCATGTGGATTTGCACTAAATATGACCACCTAGCATTACTTCAGATAACAAGAAAAAGTCCAACTTTTCCATGAATCCTTGTAAAGTCTGGATAATACTAAAACAATGTACACACAAATCAAGAAACACTGGCTCAGTCCCCCTCTAGGCCATGAAATATGCTGGTAAAAGATTAAAAGGAGTTGTGAAAAATCCAAAAAGACAGGTACTTGCTGTGACAGTTTCTTTAATGTGCAAAAATTAACATCAGTGATATAAACACACTAAACACTTTTGTCCAAGTTGTATCAAACAAGACTTCTTCAGAGTGTATTGCCTATAGCTCAAACTATAGTTTTTATAGTAAGGTCTTTAGCATCATTGACTGAGATGATGTTAAAGTCTGGATAATATGAACAAAGACAAATTCTTAAATTTAGCAAGATTATGTTGTTTATTGTGCTAATCTTTTAAAGCCTTATCTTCTAATCTTGCTTCTGAATAGTCACATTATTGAGAAATGAGATGTCCATACTGTTTTCAGGTGTTGGTATAAAATAGATGTGGCCTTATATATCCTTAAGCCCAGTTTTTAAAAAAACTGAGCTGATTTTTATAAATATTAAATTGTTGCCATAAAATTACAAATTATATATCTTCTTATACTCATAGCAAAAACTTGAATATTGAAGTAGCCTTTAATTTGAGTCAGTTGTTTTGTGACAAAAGCTGAGTAGAAGGAATACTGTTCACTACCTCAGTGGGCTTTTTGTTATATCTGAGATAAATATACCTCTTCAGTGAGAAGGCAAGGGACTACTGTTTAGAGACTTAGTTGTTGTGATATAAGTGAGAAGTAAGTGATTCAGTTTAACATTCCAGTGCTATTAGTCTACTAAACTAAATTCTTTTTTTGCATCAAGGTTTAATAAAAACAAAGGCTGTTTTCTAATGTTTGTTGAATAAGATAAAAAAAATCTACTGATGTTTTTACATCTGTGTTGTATGAACCACTGGGCAAGATAAATGATATAATTTAAAAGGGTTTCAATGTCTCTATCTACATGTGCATGAAAATTTTATAGTGTACATTAATGAAATTTGTAGTCTTTATAACTTAAGTTCTAGGAATTTTCCAAGCATTCATTTCTAATAATATTATTCAAGTTAGCATATGCTCAAAAATCGTCTTATAACAGGGTAAATAGAATGTAGACAGTATAAGAGCAAAGTGAAACCTTTTAGGTCTGTTTCTGAGTGTTGAGCAGCATTACAGGATAGCAGGTAATTGTCGTGGAATTTCATCAGTGTGTATCATAGGAGTGTATTACTATTACATTAACGTACGTAATTTATGATTTTCAGCATCATAGATCAGAGTAAGGGGAGCTTTTCTCCCCGGGCCTCCGCTGAAAATGGACCTACGTCCAGTCAGACACTCCCAGTCAACAAAATGTAAATAAATAAATAAATTAGTTGGGAGTGCTAAGAAAGCAGGCGTTACAAGTGGCATCTTTCGTACAATGCTAGATTACCCTCCAACTAGGAGTTCCTAAAACCCAGGACTACTACTTTAGCCTATATTTAGAAGTCCATTTCTGCGTGTCCTTTTAAAAATGTTATGTGCTCATAATTCTGAATTAACATCATTTCATTAAACAGGATTTTTCAAATCAAATTTCTGAAAAATGTATTTTCATGAAGTGATTTACTGAGCAGATTTCTACTATAAAACACTTAATGTTTATTTAATAAATGTGACAGATTTAACTCCATCCAGTTTCTGATTGTTTTCTTCTTGTATGCATTGTTTGCACAAGTAACACAGATTGTCCTTCTCTTTGTTCTCACTTTTTGAAGCAAGTCAACATACTAGTTGAGATCTTCTCTTCTAATCTGCTTTTCTCAAAGTAAAATTCAAAGATTTAATATTTAAAATCAATTCAAATAACCTGTTATATCGACCTAATGTGCCTTTCACTCTGATAATAGTACATTGGCTCGTTTTAATCTTAAGCTCAGATTTTGTAGGGTAGTATGTTTTCTGCTTATAATGAAAATTCTGCTAACTCCTGCAACAGTCATAGAATATTAAGACAGACAGATAAATTATAAGGCCCACAGAAAAAATATTGTTGATGTTAGGAGTGTGCCTTCAATACATGGTCCTTGGTCATATTAGGATATGTAAAGGCATTAGATATTTGTAGAATTAAGGTAATTGTTTCCAAGGTGGAATTTGCACTAACTATATTTACTAGAATATTCCTTATATCTGCAGTGTCTGAGTGTGTAATCCTGTTCTGCTTACTGTTACTTCTTAGTCCCTTAATATAACCAAAGAATGATTTATAATTATTCTTGGTTTCAGTTGATAATTTAAGTTCATTACTTGCCTTAATAGCCCAGATAGTAGCATGTCTTTTAGAACTTTTGGAAGAGAAGGCAACAAGTTTATGGTCAGACTTAACCAGAGAAGGAAAACTTATTGAGGTATTGCCTGCAGTGGCTACATTAGTTTGTACCAAGTGAAGAATAATAGCGCCAGAAAATGCTCTTGTAGAACCCCTCCTTATGACTACTTGTTGATTTGTTACTCATCTGTTCAAGGATTTTTTTTATTTTTTTATTTATTAAGTTTAAGGATATCTGGACATACCTAGTTTTAGAAGTATAGATGCTCCAATTTATTGATAGTCAAAATCTGCTATTATAATGAATTTTGTTTAGCATTCAGTAGTTCACCAAATACAGTCGGTGTCCTGTATCAGGATATAAGTTGATAGTTTGCCTTGATACTGTACACGTGAAATAAGTCACAATATAACTAGAGTGCTCAATCCTCTATATTTTATTATACATTCACTTCATGCTTGACATGCCAATGACCGTCACATTATGTATGACAACATACCTGAGGCAGACGACTGACTTTATTTTCATCCTTCTCTACTTTAGACTAATTTATTGACATTCTTGGAATACAAGGCCCTTTAACATGTGACAGATTCAACTGCTGAAAGCAATTTTTTTCTGTTGTTCAGTAGTTTTCACATTACCACTTGAAGAACATGAGCAGCAGCATCCCCATCATACACCTGGTGGTGGCAGTTTTTTTTTGTTGACTAAAATTCCCAATGCCAGCCTGGGGTAATGATTTCAGTGAAAGCTCAGTGCAAACAGTCATGTGCAATGAATCCATTTCATCCTCTACTGGAAATGTACACAAAAGTGACTCTGACTCAAGTCTATTCCCTCATAGTTCCCAACCTCTTAGCACAAGAAATCTGGACAAATCCTAAAATGATGGGGGGACAAAGGCCCCAACATAGGGACATATTTTAAATATTGCTCTTATAAACATAGAAAGTTGCTAGAATAACAGGTTTTGTGTTGGCATACATCTACGGAAGGATATGCAGTCTGACTTCGTTCTTCAGTGATGTGCCAGATAACCACAAATTTTACAAGGAACATACAAAAATATGAGGCAAAATCTGGACATTCTGTGAAAATCTGGACATCTGAGAGGTATGTGAGTAGTGTTCCACCCAGTGTTCCATCTGCTATGTTCTGTCCATCAATACCTCATCCATGGCTGACGTGAGTAGGATGATCTTCCTTTGTAATGGGCCAATGCCTTGCTTGATCCTATTGTACATTCCTCACATTTTACCAATGTCCACAGCCTGCTCAGTATTGAAGCACAGTTAAAGCCAATAATCATTTGAACACTGCCAAGCTACCTGCTGCACTTGAGTCTGAGCATATCAAAGTCCCTGCAAGTTCTCCTCATTGGGAGAGGGCCTGTATGCAGACAGTGCCTGTCTCTTCTTCTCAATCAGCTGTGTCAGCACTTCTGTGTGAGCTTCAAACCAATCAGCACACTTGACTGTCTTCTTCCCAAAGATAGATATTGCAATGTTATAGATAGCATCCCATAGTTTTTCTCATCTCTTGTTGGTGTTAGTGTCAGCCATGCAGAGCAAAGCCTCTTCAACTGCTTGAACAAACTTGCATACTTTTGAAAGGTAATGAGTCTTGCCTATGTCAGTGCATGGCCTCCCTTCCTTTTTAGAGTGAAAGAACCTTTGCATCTGGATGTTCACTTTACTATGGATGTAAGTGGTCAGTACCCTAATCTGCCCTGTGGTAACTGTGTGTTATCCTGACACTCTCTATACTGCTGCATTTGGTGAAGAAAAGGATGGATTGTTGCCAATGTTTTGATCTTGGGTGCCACCATTAAACTTTCTGCTGGGGCTTAACACTGAAGAAGGTGTTGGTTAAGTAGAGGTCATATTGAGAACAATGTTCAAGGAGATGCTGCCCAATTTCATTCATCTTTTATGTTAAAAACTGTCCCAGACAAGATGGGCAGCTATGATGGTCATTGCCAACTCTGGCATTAAAATCAGCAAAAATGAATAATGGTTCATGGGAAGGGTCCTTACTGATGGCAGCTCTAAGTTTATCATCACAGAATTTTTCCTAGACTTCCTGGGTAAAAGATAGGTAGGAATGTGGGTGTTGAATATATTGGCCATGGCCACTGGTGTTTGTAGCTGAATTTTCAGCAGTCTCTCATTTCCCATATTTGGTGGCCTTACTGAGTCAGCAAGGTTGTTTCTGATTGCAAAACCAACACCATGTTCCCTGGACTCTTCTGCAAGTTTCCCAGGCAAGAAGAAAGTAAAGTTTTTCTCTGTGAGACATCCAATAGAACACAACTCACAACTGTATGCCAGAGAGACTGTAGTTATGGAGACAGCCCTGAATGCCATCAAGCTTCTGCCATCTATGACTGAAGTCAATGCTGAGACCAGCTTGGAGGAACTCAACAATGCAATTAAAGCACTCCCTTCAGGAAAAGCCCCCAGGAGAAATGGTATTCCCTCAGAAACCCTTAAATGTGCCAGCAGTACCCTAATCTCAGAGCTGCATGCAATAGTTTGCCAATACTAGAGAGAAGGTAATGTACCATGAGATATGGGAGAGGCTAACATAGTTACTATATATAAGAATAAGGGTGACAAATGTGATTGTAACAACTATCGTGGCATCTCCCTTCTTTGTACCATGTGGGAAGCTGTTTGGATGTGTTGTCCTGAAGATGCTCCACTTTCTTGCAGAGAGAGTTTACTTAGAGTCTCAGTGTGGGTTCAGAGCTGGACAATTTAATATAGACAATGGTTTTCTTTGTTAGGCAGCTACAAGAAAAGTGCAGGGAGTAGAAAAAACCTCTGTATATTGTCTTCATTGATATGACTAAGGCATTTGACTTTGTCAATAGGAAAGGTCTGTTTGTGATTTAGGCTAACATTGGCTGTCATCCAATACTGCTTAGCATTATCAGGGCCTTGCATGCAGTCATGAAGGGGACCATTATGTACGATAAGTCAACATCCAAACCTTTCAATATTCTCAGTGGAGTAAAGCAGGAATGTCTCCTGGCTTCAATATTGTTTGGTATCTTCTTTTCAGTTCTATTGACATTTGCTTTTGGAACTGCTGTCTTTCTCTGAACCAGAATAGATGGCAACTTCTTCAAACTGTTGAGATTTAGACTGAAGAAAAGGGTGCTTATGAAGTGTCTAAGGGAGTTCCTGTTTGCTGATGATGAGCTATTGTGACTCACTCTCAGCAAGAACTTTAGTCATGCATGACTTTGCTTTGTAGATGCATGTATGGAATTTGACCTCATGATCAGTTTAAAGAAGACCCAGGTGATGGGTCAAAATGTGGGCAATGAGCCATTAATCATGGTGAGTGACTAAGAGCTGGAGGTTGTCCATGATTTGTGTACCTAGGGTCTACAATTTCTGACAACTTGTCACTTGATAGCGAGATCAATAAGTACATTGGAAATGCCAGGACAATATTTGCCAGGCTGACAAAGACAGTATGGTCTAATAAGCTCACTGTGCACACCAAGGTGTAGGTTTATATAGCACATTACTATATACCAGTGAAGCATGGACTGTGTGCTGAAAATAGGAGCAGTAGCTCAATGCATTCCATATGTTCTGCCTTAGGCACATACTTTGAAAGTCTTGGCAGGACAAGATCCCCAACAGTACAGTGCTTGAGAGAATCGGCACCACCTCCATGTTCACCCTTCTGACACAAAGATGAATATGTTGGTTGGGTCACATCTCACGCATGACAAATGGCTGAATACTGAAAGACCTTTCTTTTTTGGAGAGCTCTAGTCTGGAAAGAGGCCGAAAGTGTGACCCAAATTTTGCTACAAGGATGTATGGAAGCATGACCTCAGTGCTTTCTTCATTAGTGTAAACATCTGGTATTCTCTCACCTCAGAGCAAATTTTCTGGAAACGGGAAGTGAAGGAAGCTCTCACTATGTATGAAACCACCTTGGCAAGGAGAGCAGAGGATAAGAAAACCCTCAGGAAGCTCCATGCCTGTGATATCAAACAGACCTCTGTCTACTACTGCTCTGAGTGGGAAAAGAATTGCCACTCCTGGACTGGATTGCACAGCCACATAAGGCACTACTCGAATCAGTCCAATAGAGGAGCAAACTCATGATTCTTTGGGATCGAAGGATGCCTCCTGAGAGGTATGCATTCCTTCATAATGTGAGAAGACAACCAGTATTTTAATTTCCTTTACCTCAGCCATTAACTGATTTGTGTATTACTATTAAAGCTAGGCTAGAGATATTCAAGGTGAACACCTAACACATATACTCAAGCAGGTCACTGCACAGAACTGAGTTTAATTTCAATCTATGTATATTGAACAAGGACATAGCTAATTTCTTTGACTAAAATAGAACAAGCAACACATTTTTCATACTATGTTGAAGGAAGATGTATTTTTATCTATTTTGCTTGATGCCATCTTTTTATTTTTTTCTGAAATACTAGTATAACACAGGATAACATCTTTTGATGAAAAATGCGATCTTTCTTTCTCCGTCTTCATCATCTGTCATTTCTTCTCCCCCCAGTGTTACCATTAGGCTTGTTTCCTTTTCCTAACCCATTGTTAATTTCACATTAAAATAGCTGAGTTATCATTTCTCTAGAACAAAAAATTTTTTTTAAATAAATTTGCAGAATTCTTTAGTACTTACTGCATGATATTAGAGCAAACTTTCCTAGCATTTTCCAGTATGAAGAGGAATAGCTACTTTCCATAGCACTTAAAAAAAGTGCCAATAGCACCATAAAAGTACTTAATTCCTTCTGAAACTTCTATAGAATCTTATGAAAGACCTGCCTCAGTACCCTAAAAGGAAAAGACAAAACTGTGCATACTCATCAAAGTACTTAATGGGACACTGGATTCACTGCATTTCTGTGGTGCAGTGAGGAACCACAAGACAGTTGTGTGCTATGACCATTTTTTATTTTGCTCCATTGTACTGCAGATGCTGGTTTTCCCTGCCTCTTTCTGACCTTGTTCTCACTGTCATGTGCCAATGTGTGATATTCTCAAATGTCTCTTCACCAGGTGGGCTTTACTTTCAGAAGATTTTTTTTTCACTGGAATAATGTTTGTTATAGCCAGTGTAAGGATCTGAAACAGGAAGGGTTATGTTTCCATTGAAAGGAACATTAATGCCCTAATTCTGTCTAGTGCATGAATAAGTGAAGCATGAAATATTTCTAATATCTGTTTTAAATCTCTGATTAAAATTCTGTCAGGTCTCATTTATTGCATGCTAATCTTTGTAACAAATATGACTAATGAATTTTTCCTTACATATTTTCTCTGGCTCATGTTATTGTTTTTCTTTGAACTATACTATGAAACATATCTTCTATATTTTTCTCATTACAATTTTTTTTCCCTCCTATGTTTTGTAGTGTTACATGGTACTTTCTGATTTAAAGTATCTGTAAATGATTGATAGATTGTAATTGTGGAGCTTTTCTTCCCCTGCCAGCACTGAAAATGGGCACTTTTTTAACCAGTCAAAGTTTCCTGGTAAACAAATGTCAAATAATAATTAAAGTACCTGTGGATTGACATTGTTATTCTGCCATGCGTGTGGTAATTATTATCTGCTCTTGCACAACATTACACGTGTATCTGATGTTTCCTCCATTAAGAGGTGACAATAACAACACCTGCTCCTGCTCTGTCTACCTGGAAAGAAGAAGAGCAACAATCAGTCTTTCAGGCCCCTTTCTCAAAACTGACTTCCGGTGGGCAGAGCTTTACACTAGGCCGTACACAAGGCCATCTTACAAGAGACATGTTTCAATACATTTTTTTCAAACATATTTTGGTCTGCATAGTATTATACTGCCATTAAGGAATTGTGTGTGTGTGTGTGTGTGTGTGTATATGTATGTGAGATAAGTTTTTCTGGACAAGAGTAACATTCATTCTTTCATTCCTTTAAATCAATTTTATCCTATCCAGAGTACAGAACAGGAGGCTACATGACAAACAATTTATACAAGCCAAAGATCCAGCCATGGAGGGGGGCATTAGGTAGTCACTAGACACCCACAAACATCCATGCTATAGATATATATATATATATATATATATATATATATATATATATATAGGAACATTATGTAATCAAAGTTGTTTAAAGACAACATCAGTTTTGTTGGTAACTGATTGACAGATAGGTAACATCTGTGGTAGATTTCACAGTAACTGGGATTGGGGAATATACCCTTTTTCCCCTGCATTGTCCAATATCAGAATCACAATTTTCCCCTGCATTGTGCAATATCAGATTCACAATAATAATTTAGCAAGTGTTTTGACTGACATTTGGGTTTGTCAGTTTAATTTAGTAGCCCGATAAAGATACATCAGACACTCATGCCTACACTAAAGACAGATAGATGGATAGATAGAGAGATAGAGAGAGCGATAGGTAGAGAGAGATAGAGAGAGAGAGCGAGATAGAGAGAGATAGAAAGAGAGAGAGATAAAGAGAGAGCTAGAGAGAGATAGATGGAGATAGATAGATGGATAGATAGATGTAGATAGATAGATAGATAGATGGGTAGATGGATATATGGATCCACTGCCTTTTGTTGGATGCTATTTCTATGACAAATGCAGAGCATGTGGTTTAATGTCAATGCTACAGATGGTTGAGCAGTGGAAATGTTAATGGTGTGTAACTTCAAGACAGGTAAGTGGGGCTGGAGGGATAAGAGTGCTTGTGAGTTAGGGTTAGGGTTGGGGATCAGTGAAAGATAGGTGTATATTTGAGTGCAAGTTTGTGCATTTTAGGGTTAGTGGCAGAATTAGGTTAGGGGACAGATATAGTGTTGCTCATGTGTGTTGTGAATAATTGCATGCCTGAATGCATCTTGTGTTGTGGCAGTGTTATGAGTTTTTTTTTTTTATGAAGGTAAGGTTAGGGCTGAGGGAACAGCAGCATTAGGGTCAGGCTATCCTCCATTACTAAGGTGGTGTTAAGACAGAGACCCGCCCTTCCCTCTTTAGTAATGGTTGCTAACCCTAATCCTATTCTGCTCTTCCCTAAACCCTAACTCTACACCTTACCTTCATATAAACTTCCCCATAACATTGCCACTATTTAGACAATTTTGAGGATAATGTTATGGAGGGGGTGTTAATATCAGGAGAAGAAATAGTTCTCCTTTGTCGATATTATTTATTTCGATAATTTTTGTTTTCAGCATAGTGTATCTGTGATGCCCCAACACTGGCCCAGTAATCAAGGAGCCTCAATCCTCACCACTGGCAACTTTTGGAAATGTACAATATTTATTTATAATCAGAAATTAGAAAGTTCTATTGCAGCACATTTTCAACAATTTCATAACAGCAATAATGAAGGGCTACAAGGCACTATTTTAGAAAAAATAAATGTGTCATTATATGATATAAGTAATCTTAAAAAACTGCTTCTGTTGAAGGAAGCAGTATATATTCTTAAGTTTGATACTTTATACCCACATGAGTTGAATGAGAGTTAAATTGGCGATTGCTGATTTAATTGTTTAATTGTTTTATTGTCCTGTTTTTTAATATTTAGGCAAGTTCTTTTATGATGTTTCTTTACTCCTTGAAGGCTTTTTCAGCCGAGATGCCAGAGAGAGAGATATTTTTGTATTGAGCAATAAATCTGCTGTGGAATCTGTGACTGGTCATATTTTATTTATTTTTTCTGGTTTGTGGCAAAACTGTTGGGAATGTGCACCCTGGGAGGATGACAAGTACACATACAGTAAATTTCAATTTCCCATAAGCGCACACAGAGACTGCAGTTAGTCTGGGGCTGGTTTCTCCCTCTTTCTCCAGATCCCCAGTAAGACTCCAAACTAGCACAGTTATAGAGCTGGGTCCTTAGCCAGGATTCCAAGCCAAGTCCTCCAATGTGTCTATATCAGCTTATCAAAAGCTGATAACATCGAACGCTAGTTTATCAACTTCTAAAGGTCAGACAACCAAAACAGCAAAGACACAGAACAGTATTTTTTTCCCAGGCAAAGAAATTGCTGGGAGTTATCCATTTCCTCCAGTTAGATGTGATCTCGCAGTTGGTATATTTAAGTAGGGGTGTGGGGGGGCAGGGTGAACCCCCCCCCCCATTTTAAGTCATGTTTTTATTTATTTATTTATTCATTTTTGCGGAGCAGAGATTTTTTCCCCTGGAAAAAAATTGCTGTTCCATATTGTGATGCCCGTGCCCTGGTCCAGCAATCAAGGAGCTGCAATCCTCACCACTAACACCTGAGAGGGCATCTCGTATATGAGGAAAGTATAACAAATACACACAGTAAAGTGCAATTTCCCTTAAGAGCACAGAGATCACAGTCAGTCCAGGGCTGGTTGCTCCCTTGCTCCCCAATAAGGCTCCACACTGGCACAGCTATAGGGTCCAGATCTCAGCCTAGCTTGCAAGCTAACCTCCAGTACCCTCTCTGTCCAACCCTTGCTTCATGTTCCTGCTCAAGTAGCTGACACACACACTGAGATAAGCATTTATACAAATTTACAGACACTCCTGGGAAAGGCTGACACAGATTCTCCAGCTGTGCCCCTATACTCAGACTATAAACGGTAGTAATAACTGCCACCACCAGCTAATAATTTTCAGCTACCCAAAGGCCCTTAAAAGGGTGTCCAATTATTACTGTGCAATATTATTATCCAATAGTAGTGTAACTAAGCAATCAAGGCTTATTGGAAGGGCTTATTACTGGATCACTTATAAGCATGCAATGTACTCTAGAGCTTAAATTATCCCTACATAAACCAGCCACAGTTGAAAGTGTTTAAAAATATTTAATAATAAATAATGAAAACACAAGACAATACTATTACACTACAGAGCTATTCAAGAGTTCAGAGATCACACAGAAGCTTAAAATAATTCAATAGTACAGTTCTGACATAACCAAAAAAAACTTGGTCTAATCTTTATAGTCCTAGCTATTTCTACAAGAAAACACACTTCTAAGATAACTTACTTAAGACAACAGACAGTGCTGTAGGTTGGATATCAAGACAACAATGCTCAATAATCTCTGGTTCTCACTGTTTAAATTGAGACTCCAGTTCTGATAAATATTACATCATCTTTTTCACCCGTCCTGGAGTTCCCAGGCTACACATTAACTGCATTTACATTATTTTACACTTAGGGCAATAAAGGACATTCCACATGTAAATTCTACTTATTAACTTTAGCCTTAAAACAATAGTCAGGAAGTCTTCCTCTAGCTGGACTGGAACCAACTTGTAAAACATCAAAGGCAGTGATGAAATCATTTTAATTTCAAAATAAAGATTTGAAATGTTTGACTTAGTTTTCCTTACAGCTGATGACAATGTTGCCACATTCTTTTAAGTTCAACATTTCACATTTACAAATGATGGAATTATCTGCACAATTCTATCTGGCTAGGCTAGCAGCCTTCACCCTTTTCTAACCAATCTTCACATGTGCCTTCACTATTTTGGTTATTCAATCTTTTGTGGTTGATCTGCTAGCGTTCAATGTTATCAGCTTTTAATAAGCTGATATATACCCTCCTCCAACACTCTCTCTCTGTCCAGCCAGTGCTTTGTGTCCCTGCCCAAGTAGCTGGCACACACATTGTTGGAGATTTGATTTGCACACACACACACACACACACACACACACACACACACCTGGGCAAGGCTGGCACAGGTTTAGTAGCTATGCCCCATTCTGCCCAGAATATAAGGAAGTTACCACTGCTACCAAAACTCCTTTTCAGCTACTTTAAGACCCTTAGCAAAGAGTGTCCAATCCTACTGTGTAATGTTACTATTAATCCAAATGGTAGCCTGACCAAGAGCAAGGCTATTAGGAGTGGTCTCCACAGTGGTTCCAAATAAATATGAAAGGACTCTCAGAACTTAAATATGTCTCACAAATAACAGAAATATAGGTTTAAATATGTTTAATAATAAATAATAAAAGAACAAGAACATACTCTGTAAATAATCACAGTAACTTCAGCGTTCAAAATCACAGGAAATATTTAAAACATTGCAGGGCCATCACAAATAAATAAAGAAAACATCTAAGCTATACTTCACTATATTCATAACTGTATCTAAGAGAAATCACTGTACCCTTGACTTACTCATAAAAAGGTAAGTGTGGTGAATGGATCTTCTAGCTGAGTTTGTTGTCAGGTCAACGACAGATACAAAATGTAGAGTCACTCTCTCAGAGAATTCTTAATATCAGATATTACTGATGGGATGCTTGCAGCATGACATACTTTGTCACCTGATTTCACCTCCCAGACTCAAAAACCATTGCTAGAAACTGCTAGCATTTAGCATCTCCCTGTAAAAATACATAGTCTTTAGATCTTTGCAGCTGCTAGTAGACATAAAACAGTAAAACACTTAAAAACAATGCAAAAGGTTCTCTAGTTTTAGACATCCTGTCTCCTTGCTGCACTCAAACTGAAAGATATCATCATCATGGTGCAGTTATACAACAGTTTAATTCCAACTATTTTACTGAAGTTTTGCAAGTTATCCTTCTATGTGCCAGTTCCCACTGTTAAAACATATACATTTACAATAGTTTATAGTCATTTCTGTTCCTTTCCAGTAAGGTACCCTGTGGATACATCTTTAAGCTCAGTACTGTACAAACCCTTTTCACACACTCATCTTTACCAGTAGTTTGATATACACATAACATACAATTCCAATACATTTGTAACACAATCATATGAATCATGTTGACATTCACAACTGACATTTAATCATTTACAAAATTCCAGACAGCTGTGCTGGCAATATCTCCCTCTGTCACACTTCTATATAAATCATATTAATACTCACAAATGTCATATAATTATTTACAAAATTCAAGATAGCTAGGCTGGCAATAGTTCCTTTTGTGTCAGTATGTTCAAAATATTTTGTCTGTGTTTTCAATTTGACATTCAAGTAGTTTGACCAAACACAGTAGAAATATATATATATATATATATATATATATATATATATATATATATATATACGCACACATACTCACACGCACACATACTCACATGCACATACACTGGTCTATGTTACCTTATTGACAAATCTAGTTAACACCTGTTCATTCATCAATAAACAGCAGACTCCTGTGTCTTCAAATGGCCACTTCAGCTAATTTTTTCCTAGTGGAAACAATTGCTTGACCAAACAAAGATGACACAATATTTCAAACACTTCAAAGTCGGGGGCTTCTCCCCCACACCCCCCAGTGTGGGGAGCTGTGTCCCCCACAAACCTCCAACTAAATATACCTACTCCGTGATCACACTACTGTGGGGAAAAGGGTAAATTTCTGATGATAGCCAAGCAATTTTTTCGCCTAGGAAAAAAATTGCTGAAGTGGCCGTTCGAAGACGTGAGAGTTTGCTCTTTATTGGTCTAGGCTGACTAGGTTTTTTGATAAGGTAATATAGACCCTACACACACACACACACACACACACACACACACACACACACACACACACACACACACACACACACACACACACACACACACACACACACAAAATCACAGAGAGACGCACACATACACTGACACACATGTGCAATCTGATTTTTATTTATTTACATTTGTCTAAGCCTGGGAGAAATGCAAATAATGTAAATATAGTGCTATTATACATAGAAAAGTTGGTTCATAAAATAATGAGTTATGCAGTATATACACAGCTCAGTGATAAATATTACATGTATAGTTCTAAGCAAATTATAAATGTATTTCACCTATCGTTCAGATGTTGGAGGAAAAAGACCACTCAGTGAAAACCCACATGGAAACAGAAAGGTCATATACAGACTGTATGAAGAGTTAGTGGAAAATCTGGAGAAATTATGAGCATGCTTGTACATTTTTAAAAATAGACATACCACTGTAGTAATATTAAATATTTGAGATATTTCATTATGCACAACAGATCTAGTACAGTTTGCTAAAGCTGCATTATTTAGTTACACTTCACTTAGAAATTTTCCCCAAAGTACTTCTTGTCTTTACTCTAGGAACGAAAACAAAAAATATGTATTTATCTACGTATGCTGTGTTCTGTAAAGGAAACCCTCCCTGCATCTCTATTAATACATAATCAGTTTTAGAGTATGACTTCACTGGATTGCCTATCTGTTTCTTCTTAGAGCATTAAGATGGTTAAAAGATATCTAATGACAAACTTCAGTATTCATTGTAATGGACTTGTAATGCTGTTTCACAAATTAAAACATTTATATTACTCTCAGTAAGGTAATTTATAAGTATATATCCAAACCTATGCACTGCATTATTCTTTTCAAGACTCTTTTTTTCCTCTGGAAAACAGGGCACCCTCTGAGTATCCAGAGAAAGAGGTAAATTATATGAAAAAAATAACGATCCAGATACACTTCCAACTTCAGACGGGACATGATATAAAATATTCAAGGTCTGAAACTGTTTCTTTTCAGCAGAGATAAAAATGCGATTTGTATGCACACATTGAATACATACATACACATTTGCAGCCAACAGAAATGGACATGCATTATTTTGATATTTCTGCTCCATGTTTATATGGTGAGTACAGTCAGTCCATGTCAGTGGTAAAATCCACTCAGCAAGAATGGCTTTTACCCTGAAATGCTTGCTTCCATTGCTGTGTCTTCAAACCCAGGGTGACAATTCTACTATAGAGCACATTATAATGTCACAATGCTGTGTGATAAGTTCAGTATTAACAAGTTTAATACAGTGATGTATTACATATCAGATGCTGTATGCAGCAACATGCTTGACATATAGTGCAGTAACACCCATCACCATCAGAGGTAGGAGATATTGTCATAGATAATGACAGAATATATGCAGTGTGCTGTGTGGTCACAATCAGAATTATACAAATATAATCCCATGATGTTCATACTAGCACAAAGTAATACACAATGCATTCACATCAGTGGTCTGAGATGATTTAAAACATATAGATGTAAAGCGTATAGCAGATTGGTGTAAAGTATGAATTATAACATGCTTTCACCAGAGTGAGCAGAATATTCATCATGATGTTCAGAGTATAACGTTCATAAACTGTGCAATAAGGAGGTTGCACATTTCACTTTAACACATGGCACACATCAACATGGCCAGCTTTATATCAAGAATTTTTGCCCTGAGCTGTGGAGAACATATTCAACAAGTTTAGGAAATATTTGAACAGAGAAAGAAGCGTCTCCTGAAAGGGCACATGTAAAAGTATCTTAAGTATCATCTCATTACAGAAACCCAGGTAAATATCCTCTGATATGAACAGTAGGCCTTGTACTACATATTCCTGTTAACCATGGGTATCAGTATAGTCATTGATTTCTTCTTTCAACATCACTTTGGATGTCATCAAGTAACAATCTCACTTCATGTGTACCTTCCAAGTATAGACAGAGACTAATTTACTACCGAAAGGAAAGAAGAAAGCCAACTTAGCACATTCAACTAAATAAATACACATTTCTACTCATGTTGGCTTAGGGTAGTCTATTCTGTTGGTCACTTCTTTTACACTGTTTTTAAACGTAACCCAGTCTTAATGACACAACCAGTTACATACTTTTTAATGCTTTAAGGGATGCCTTTTTCAGAAATCTAAAATAAAAAAACAACTAATGTCCACTTTTTGTATATTTACAACAGTTATATTTTTAGTTTTTCGTCTAAGAAGAAAGATTTTGGACTACAACCATAGCTAATGTATTTCCTTCTATGGATCTGTCAAACAGAATCAGATAATGCTAATTGACATTCATCTTAAAGCTCTGTAAATGACAGGATCACCCAGAACATGTCTATTCAAAGTTCTGCCACCTACTTACCATATTTACTTTGCTTTATCAGTTGACAATGCATAAAGCATTAACCAAAGAAAGCCATAGGTCCCAAAGGACCAGCTGCCCATATTATGAAATTAACTACCCTGTCATGTTGGAAGAATAGACAGTTTGATAAAATTTAAAATATGATCACGGGTGATTACTAAGCATGGAGTCCAGTACGCTGTTGAGGAGCCTTGCCGAATATCCATATAATTCCAGATGAAGAGACTTGCTCAGAGGTGCACATTAGGCAAACAGACTGTGAGGGAATCAAACTCTAGACTACAGGAAATCGGTTAACAGCACATAGCCTTAACTATCTGTGATAACTTCCAAAATATTACATCATGCCCAGCGTGAGGGGATTATTAAATCAGCTCAGCCATAATGGTGTAATTATCCTCAGGCTTCATTCGTTGCCTACTTTTCACAGAGGCAGATTTGTTAAAACAGTTGTCAATTAATACCTTCTCCATTAAGCATTCCCTTCAGTTAAACAGGATTTGCATTCTCTTGTTTTCTTTCTTAAGTGCCCTTGTCAGATATGTTTTTTTGTTTCTGCTCTGTAAATCTCCTGTCTTCCATTTTACTTATAAATTAATTTTATGTGATCACAAATAGAAATACTTATGAATACTACTCTAAACTGATTCTGCATTTATTAACCTGTCCAACCCAATGTGTTGAACAGTGAGTGAGGAAAGTGCAACAGCTGTGTCTTCAAGCTTAGCACTAGATGCACACAGCAACAGTTTTTGCAATATGTATAACATTTCATGTTATGTAATGCAATATTCTGCCTTTATTAACTGTAAGTGAAACAGACGGTGGAAAGCTGTAGTGATGGACTATGCATTTTTTATTTTTGTGAATATGGTAAAGAATATTTTGCTGGAAAACTATATGTTATTTTCTTGTCTTAAGAGTTTATACTATTTGCTGTAAATCGAGTTCCCTTCTTGTACAGAAGAACCCATGTTGCATGTGGAGCTTGCTTTCTGCATCTTCTCTGTAAATGGATCTCAACCTGTAGGGCAGACTTGTCTAATCAAATATAATAGGCTAATAGTAATTCTTTAGATGTTAATAGTAATAAATGTATTGCACAGTCATCTTCTAGATGCAAACATAGCTTAATTATTAGTGGTGTTAACCAACCTGTTTGTCTTACAGCAGACATTACTTTTGCATATTCCATGAGCTAATATTTTGAAAGCTTCTGTATGTGATGTCAGGCATCTAAGCTATAAAGGCATGGGTGGCCAGTGCAGTGTGAAATGTAGGGAAGGAAATCTGAATTCTGTTCATGACCCAAACACAAAAATACACAATCCCCTCAATTAACTTCAACAGGAGAAAAGGTGTCCTGTTGCTGGTCAGTTTGCAGTAGTAAAATGTGTTTAGCCATGGGTGGCAGTTCAGTACTCCAGGGCTTAATTTTCACCTCTGGAAGCTGTCTAAGGGAGTTTTCATGTCCTACTTAAATGGCCTTAACGTGCCCATGGGAATATGTTATGGAGCTTTCCTTCTGAGGTCTTTTCTGGGAGCTATTTGCTCTTTTGAAATAATAAAGTTAACAAATTGCTGACATCTCTATAGGTTCATAGGTAGGTACTAGGCTATTGGCCCAAGTGCCTACATAAGCCTAGCCATCAAGGTTCCATAGCTTATGCCACCCAAGAAAGTTATTTTCCTGTGCCACTGTCCAGCAGAGAGACAGAAGTGATCCCTGGGGTGTATTTCCTATTTCCCATCCACTCATCAAGATTTTTGTTGAAGAGTGCTAATGAAGAACTTTGCTTGACATAGATAGGTAGCTTGTTCCAGAGTATAGGAAGTCTCTGGGACAGGAATCTATCCCTCCAGCATGTCCTGTTTATTGTGGTGACAAGGTTTAGGTCCCTAGAGCATGTAGCTTGGAGGGATTGGGATTTCTTTAGGTGTAGCATGTCCAACAGCTCTGGGTTTGACATAGCTTTATATGTTAGGCAGACATCACCTCGGAGTAGGCGATATGCTACGGAGTAAAGCTTAAGTTTTTTGAGGCGGTCAGTGTAGGGCATTTGTTTGAGGCCAGTAATCCTCTTTGTGAGGTACTTTTGTGGCCTTTCCAGCTGCTGCAGATGTCTTGTGAGTTACATTCCAAAAGGGGCGTTGTATTCTATAATGGGTCTAATGAGTGACGAGTAGAGGGGAACAATGACCTCTTTTTTCTTGGATGAGAACCCTTTTATGATGAGGTGTGCCATGTAGAAGGACTTCCTGACTACTGTGGCGATGTGGCTTTCAAGGGAGAGACTACTGTCCACCTGGGTCCCAAGATCTCTTATCACGCATTCGGTGTTAAGTAGATTGCTGCCTATGTGGTAGTTCAACGTAGATGAGTTATTGTATAAATGTCTTCAGAAACAAATATCTTATGATTTCAGCATATAGACCCGAAGACCTGTTTAGTCCTGTTTATATAGGCCTGAGTACCTGGTAGTTTGCAAACTGTGGGCTGTATAAGTGCATTGTAAGTACAGCAAACACTCGGTCCATTATGAAAACTAGGCTCTCCAAACCATGGCACACTTAAAAAAATCCATATATTGTTGATTTACAGTTATAACTATATGGAATAGTCGAATATCTGTAAAATGCTGGTTTGTAGTGTAATTCCTGCAGTAACATCTTCAACAATAAACTATTAATGCAGGACTGAGATAGTTTTAAGCGTTTGGCAGTCTACTACATTTCATTTTACTTGTTAAATCACACATTCTTAAGACTAGTAGATGGGAGCTTAAGCAATGTTGTTAAACATACCAGACCACAAAAATGGAAGATTATGATGGAAATAAGTCCTCCGAAATTTGAGGAATTAACAAAAGTAAAATAAAAAAACAGAAAAATTAATCAAAACACTGAAATGTTAGCAAAGGAAAATTAAAGTAATGTGTAATTTATAATTTGCTTTTTGCAAGATAAAATGTTTATTACTGCAGTGCTTGTATTTAATTTGTATAAAGCATATTTCCACTGCAGTCTGAAATTAGCAGATAATTTCAGATGCTGTACTGGAAACTGAACCATACATAATAGATCTGTTCTGAATGTGTGTGCAATTACTGTTCATTCCAATAAAGGTAATGAAATGGTCATTTAATTTCAAATTGCAATCACTGAGCAAAATTAAACGTGTCTTTGAAGCCATGGAAGTGACTGGCTGATCTGTCGTCATACGAGGTTAAGACAAAAAGAAGCGATGTGTGATAGATTTAGTTAGAAGATTTGTTTTGCCAGTATACAGAATCTAATTTAAGTTCTTCACTTATTAGAGACTATGTTACATAAATGTGCAAGAACAAGTAAACAAATTTTATTATACAATGTATGTCAGACAGAGGAATTTTGTTAAATGCTGTAATGATGCACTGCAAATTTCAATTTGCATTTTCATGAAGTTTCATTGACTTTTAGAACATCTACCACGTTGTCCTTATGTTTTATTGATGAGAATTCCAGATAAGTAGATTTTTGTCCTTATGTAAAGAAAATGTAATTGTAGTATGATATCACACATTGGTACAAAGATATGTCATTGATTCAGAAACATTTTTCATGTAATGACAGCCAGTTTTGCATGAATAGCAGCCACATGCTATCTGGGGCAATTCAGAGTCACATTAACACGACTGAAGAAGGTTAAGCAATCCAGCAACCTCCATAATATGCAAATGAAGTTTAATGACATGACTATGAGCATCATCCCTGAAGTAAGGGCAATGGCAGATGCAAATGAGGGTAGACAATATGGTGAAGCAATTTTGGGTGGGGAGATGCAACCAACAGAGTTGCTGACTGTATTTAATTCCTGGAGATATAAGAGAAAACCACAAAAGTGTGTATGAGTCAGCCACTCCATTAGAGTAGATAACCACTGCATTAGTGAATCTGTATACATAAATGGCTACTGTCCCTGCCAGCAGTCACGGAGGGGCACATCATCACACTTTTCACTGTCAAGTCATTCATCCATGCCTAACATACCGTGCATTCCATGACACAGAAATAGTGGACTTCTGTTATGTGGCTAGAGCTGCTATGCAGAAGCTGGTCAACATGCTTCATTCTCATATGCAAGCTCATGGGATATGGAGTATCTATTCCTATGGTCAAACGGTATATGTACCTTTGAGAATATTAGCTACAGGTACCTTTCAGTGATCGGTAAGGGGACACAGTGGGTGTATCCCAGGCAGTTACCCCAAGGACTTTGACAATTAACTTTACCACTATCTCCATTACCAGCTTGGTGGATATGGGCATCCTGAGGCAATATAGAAATTGCCTCATTTACTGACAACCGGCTAATTCTCAAACTGATATGGTATGTGAGAGATGTATTTATATAATGTCACTGGAAGCAAAGCTGTCACATAAAAGCACTCCTAATGTCTGTAAGCTTGTCAGTAGTACACACACTGCACCCATCACACACAATTCAAATAGACAGATAGACCCATATTTGCTAAGCCACTTAAATGTAATCTTCCTAAACCCCAAAGACCTCCTAGACAAAGTACACGTAACGACATCCTCAGCAACCTTGAATGCACTCTTTCAAAACAACACTTGCTTCAACACATATAGCCTACATGCATGTCATGGAGCCTCTACTTCTAACCCCATAAGACAAACCACCACAGAATCCAACATTCTAATCATTGGAGACTTCATTGTGAGACACACTGATGTCCCTCTCACCAGGCTAAGTAAGGTGAAAGTCACAGTTAGTTGCTTATCAGGGGCCAGAACCCACCGCACTATGCAAGCACTCAGGTCATTGGACAACAAGTACCAGTATGACTCAGTCATAGTCCATGTGGGTGTAAATCACCTGAGACATACCTTTCTAGACTATATGAAGAGACACATCATGGAGCTCTTGGAATATGTATCCCTGGCTGTTATGTGTCTAGCATTGAGCAGCATTTTACCTTATCTAAGGACGGTGCCACGATATGAACAATATGAACAAAAGATGACTGCCTTTAATAATTGGCTTAATTTCTGTTATCATTCT
Source organism: Protopterus annectens (assembly GCF_019279795.1). Taxonomy (NCBI): domain Eukaryota; kingdom Metazoa; phylum Chordata; order Ceratodontiformes; family Protopteridae; genus Protopterus; species Protopterus annectens. Next base: position 1,437,373,483 of record NC_056737.1, read on the forward strand.
AAAGAGGTGCAATATTTATCAGCATGGAATGAGATGGTCAACAGACCATGCTGCTTTGCCAGGGATGGTCTGCTCTCCTCCCTTGTAGGCTTTAAAATATTACCTAAAACACTGTCTGCCCCATAGAGCCTTTTTTTAGGTAATTCCACACTGAAATTACTTCTGACATAGCAAATCAAAACCAAGGAAATCTAAAAGTGTCACTGCTCAATGCCAGGAGTCTGAACGAAAAATTCCACTCTACAGAAACTCTCTTCACCCTACAGAATGCTGATGTCTGTGCGGTCACAGAGACATGGTTTAAAGCCATGGAGACCACACTGACAGTGCAAGGTTATAATGCCTTCTATACATTTAGAGCAGCTACAATACAGATAGGGACTAAAGGTGGAGGTATCTCGATTTACATCAAACACAAACATATCTCAAGCCTGCTAAAACAGGGCAATGCACTTGAGCTTCTCCACATTCAAATCACCATAGGCAAAATCCAATACCGCTTCCTTGCAAGCAATAGGTCCCCCTGTATGACCCAGGAAACCAATATGGATTTAAACTTATTGGAAGCACTCACCATCCAAACAAATACCATATTTATGGGCACCACTAATTACCCCACTCTTAACTGGGAATCATATAAGACACCAAACATACAGGCACACAGATTCCCTGGACCAGGTTGTCAATACACCAACAAGAGGTGCAACCATACTGGATCTAGTCCTCACTAATATGGGAGAGTGCTACACACACCCTAGTATAATGTATTCTCTGGTAAGGTCAGACCACAAAATGGTCTCCTTTGAAGTAAAAATAAAACCCCAGCTAACCCTGGAAAATTCAGGAACTACTCTAAGGATAACTTCCAAATATTAAGTGATAACCTGGCAAAATTTCAAGCTCCCACAAACTCTGAGAACACTGCTGCCTATGAAGAACTGTTCAATAAAACCCTTTACAGCATGTTAATACAGTCAGCTGCACCTATCAGGAAGAAGTACAGAACTAACTCACCAAAGCAATGGGTGATGTCAAAATCGTTCACACTGCCTATTTTGACCTGGCCAAGGACTTGAAACAATAGCTCATTCGGTTTGTTGACAAACTCAAGAAGTTAGGTACAAACTCTTATGTCACTCGACGGGCAGCTAGTTGACAGACAGGACATCACATCAGCTAGAATAGTCTCTAAACTGCAACCGCTCATGTGTACAGTGGCTTTTTTCTGTCTTCCAAATGGACAAGGTAGCCCACAGAACAAACTTGCCATTCATCCTCAAGGTAGTTTCAGAACTTAATCTTAACCAGACTATCCATCTGACAGTCCTCTTTCCAAACCCACAGAAAGTACAGCTGTGTAAAATCTTACTGTGATACTAGGTGTCCTTTTCTTCACTGTTGCAGTATTACTAACAGAAGGGATCACCTGCTAAGTATAGTCCAAAAGTCAGGCCAGTATGGCAAAACTTTTAGTGTTTACAAGTGCTGTACAGCACAAGTACTCCCCATGCAAGACACAGGGAATAAAGGTGACATACAGATGCACACACACAGAACTGAAAAAGCCTCAGGACAAAGAGAACGTCTCTAGGGGCAAGAAAGAACGTGCATCCAGAAGGAAAAATGGGAAACAACCCCCTTAGACAGGAGGTCAATAAGGAGCAGGCTGGAGGAGAGAGGACAGGAGGGAGGGACAGAGGGAACAAATATAGAAAAAGTGAATTGAAAGACACCTACTGTTATGGTAAGATTTTACACAACTGTACTATGTCCTTCCATATCACTAATGCCTGTTCTCCATGATCGTCAAAGTATTTATGAAGATCGTACAATCCAGACTGCAGAAATGCTTTGAGCAAACCACCAGGGAAGAACAGGCTGGATAAACAGAGAATGCTGTGATCTCCATCTGTCACCTAATGGAGGAAAGAATCCAGTTTGGATATTGCACATTTATCGTCTTTATTGATTTCAAGTCTGCATTTGACTGTATCCACTGGCCTGCCCTGTGGAAGACATTGGAGGCTGAGCATGTGCTGAAGAAAATCATCAGACACCTTCAAATGTCGTGCAGTGGTTCATCCAGCCAGATGAGCTTTCAGAATGAACTGTCTGAAGAGCTTACCATCCAGATGGGGGTCTGTCAAAAGGATGTGGTCTTTCCACTGCTTTTCAATATAGTGATGAATGCCATCATGAGGAGATTTTAGGGCAGTAATGGAGCCAAGTACAACAAAGACCATTTTTAAGTTCTCCAAGTCTTTTAGGTTTGTAATACCATGACAGGAATGGACCCAGTTCCTAAGTCAAAGTATGATTAAAGTTCATGAAATTAGTACTGTTTCAGTCTTTGATGTTTGCAGTTGCTGCAAAGAGCAGGTCTTGCTATGTGCCCAGTAATGACACCTTCTGCAACTCATAGGGAGTAAAATGTATCGATAACATATCTAAGTATGATTGTAAATCCTTTTTATAAGACCAGTTGCTCCTCCTACTATTGGAACTGTCTGGGTATTCTTCTGCATTGCTCTCTACCTGCAAAGCCTGGCATTTTATGACTCTGTCTCTCTGTACATAAGACACTGTAGTCACTGCGTGTAGCAATTTCAGTGGTCAATGCTATTTTTCCTAACCCATTTCCCTCTAGTGTCAATGCTAACTCAACATCTACTGCCTCTGTCCAGAAAGGATGCAGGTCAGACCCCTGGGGTGAATTTATGGTAACCCATTCAATCATCAAAATTATGCTTAAAAAGGGTCACTGATGGGCTGTGCTTCTCCTGAATTGGCAGCTTTTTCCAGAGTAGGGGCAGCCTTTGGGAAATGAAGCTGTCTCTCCAGCAAGTTCTGTTGATGTCACATTTCAGGACACGATCACTACAGTGAGTGCAATGAGTGCCATTTGACTTGTGAATATGCAGTATTTCCATCATGGTTTGGATCTGCGGTTGTCTTATATGCAAGGCAAAGATCTCCCCTAAGCAGTCTGTATGAGAGGGTATAGAGCCAGGGATTTAAGTCTATCGACATAAGACGTGTTATACACCTTAAATTTTCTTTGTAAGGTATCTCTCTGGCCTCTCCAATTGTTGTAGGTGCCTGGTGAGGTACATACCAAAGGGGGCATTGTACTCTATTATTGGTCTGATAAGGGAAGAGTACAAAGAGATTATGACCTCCTTTTTCCTGTGACATGGTGGTCAAAGGAGAGGTTTCTGTCAGCTGTGTACCTAGATTTCTCACCATGGGCTGCATACTTAGGGTATTATTTTTAATGTGGTAAACTGCAGGGACATCCCTATTTTCAAAGGGGATGATGATACTTTTTTTGCATTTAATTTAAGCCCATGACTTTGGCACCAGTTGTTGGTTTGTGTAAGACCCTTCTGTAGGGTATCAATATCCCTTGGGGTCTCTGTGACCACTTCCAACTTGCAGTCATCCACAAATTTAGTAAGCCACAAGCCTTTTGTTTTGGCTTGTACTTCTGAAAAGAATATTACAAACAATAGGGACCCCAACACCAACCCCTGTGAAAATCCACTATTTTAACTGTATGTGTTCTATCGGTGTGACAGTTAGCAACCCACCTAAATATACTGGTTTACATTTAGTTAGGTAAGTTTGCCTATGAAACTTGAGTGTGAAATGGCATCAAAGGACTTTGCTAGGTCCAAATAGGCCATATGCACAGTTTTACCCTCATCCAGGGCTTTGGTTACTGTCTAGAAGAAGTCCACCAAGGTCAATAGACATGATCTCTCTTTAATGAAGCCAACCTGGGTCAGATCTACCATTTGGAGATTGCCTATGTCTTTGTTGATAATGTTAATTTTTTTTTCAAATATTTTTTTTTATTTATTTCACATGGAGGAATGAATGAACAATATATGAAGACATGAATATGCAGGTAAGCTAAATACACTCTAAAACTCTTAAACAGACAAAAGTATGTACAATATATACAAAAACTAAACTGAATTGAAACTATACAAAAACTAAACTGAATTGAAACTAAACTAACTTGAACTAAACTATTAAATTAAGTTAAATTGAATTAAATTAAATTAAGGTGCTACCATCTGGAAAAAAAAGTTAAAAAAAGGAACATTAAAAATTGTATGGATATCAGTGGAACTTTCAAATAAACTTGAGGTGAGAGTCATACCCAATAACCAAAACAGAAACTCTGAACTCAATTAGATACAAAGAATTAGGTTGAATAAGCCTTTCCAAACTTTTTCAGAGGACTTTTTTCCTAGGTCCCTTTGTCATAAGTTTCTGTGCTGCAATATATGTAAGGGCCATCTCCTTGAAGTTATTCCAACAAAAGTTTGGTGCGATCTAACCAATTTTTAGTGATATATAGTTAAATCAAGGAGCATAGAATGACTAGGACATGCATATCTAAACTAGAGAGCTTTACAGTAGATCTATGAAGGATCGCTAATTCCCAAGAAAGGGTAGATTTGTGGTATCCCATTTTCTCGAGACAGACTTTTAATGAAGTCCAAAGTTTATGGGAATATCTACAGAACCAAAGTTATATGTAAAAGGTCAGCTTTTGAGGAGGAACAACACATACAGGAGGGGGAATTCTTGGGGTCAAACCTATTAAGCACCGGAGTGTAATATGTGTTGTTATTCACCATTAATTGTGTGTAGATGAGTTTTTTAAATGGGGAAAATTCTAAAGTGGTTTTTATAGCAGATAGTTTTTGTTCCTCCGTAAGAGGGGTTCCACATTTGTCCCAGTAACTGAAGAAAAGACAACCCGAGTTATGTATTATGGAGTCCAAAAGACTATACGATTTGTATAGCATTTTCTCTGAACACAAAAAGGCATGTATAATTTCATAAAGTTTGGTGATATCCTGACTGTTAGTCGGAATATAAGTGAATTTTAATGATACTAATTCTCTTAGTTGACGGAGGATAATCATGTATTTATTATTGACCTTGAGAATTAAGCAGAGGGCAGGAAGTGTTATATCCTTATATTGAAGAATGTCCCATACTTTAATATCCTTAATGAGAGGAAAGTCCGAGAGATTGATCATCAAGTTATTGATCTTAATGTTAGGATTTAAATGGAGGGATTGAAGTAAAGAAAAGATTTTGTCAAGGTTGAGGGATTTTATCAGAGATTGGAAGAGCTTAATTTTATGTTTTAATGTATTTAATAATTTAGAATTGTTGAGAGCTTCTGGAGAAAGAAAGGGAAGAGCTTTGGGATTAAATTTATTGGCTAAAACATGTTGAAACCATAATTTCATCCAAGAAGGAGAAGAGTTATAGTCTCTCTGAGTTAGATTAGAGATGGACAGAATTCTTTTTGCACAAATAATCGTATAGTAAAGCTGAAAGTTAGGTAGACCCAGACCACCCCTATTCTTAGGGTAGATTATCTTCCGATATGATATCCTAGCTAATTCAGGAAACCAGATACATTTGGCTAGTTCTTTATTAATCGTGGATAAGAGAACATTGGATATTATAAGATTTGAAGCTCTAAATTGGTAAAGGAGTCTGGTTAAGATATTCATCTTCACTACAGCAGCTTTGGATAGAAGAGATAGGTTCATTTGTTCCCATCTACAAAGGTCTTGTAGGATTTTAGACCATGTTCTGATTAAGTTATTTTGGATCATGGAAGATTGGTTATGATCAAAATGTATACCAAGATATCGAATATTGAAAGATGTCTGAAAGGGAGAATCCGGAAAGTAATGAGATTTATGACCTACAGGATTAACAGGAAAGATTTGGGATTTCTTATGATTGATCTGGTAACCTGAAGCCTTTGAAAAATTATTAATAGTATTAATTATTTTACCTAGGTCTGTGTTGGGATATTGAAAATATAGATTGAGGTCATCTGCAAAAGCAGAGGACATTATATTAGTATTCAGGACTTTATGAATTGAATGAAAAGAATTTTGAGCAAAATAAAGGAAGAATGGTTCAATGAAGATATTGAAAAGGAAGGGGGATAGTGGGCTGCCTTGTCTTGTGCTATTTGTGATTCTAATAGGTTTAGATATGTTTTTGTTTATGTAGAGATATGTGGATGAGTTTCTATAAAGAATTTTAATCATATTAGAGAAACTACTAGGAATATTAAAATGCGATAAGGTTAGAAACAAAAAATCCCAATTAACTCTGTCGAAGGCTTTAGAAGCATCAAGGGTTAACGCATATATCGGGTTTTTATCTTTTTTTGTAAATTGCATTAAGGAATCAAGGGTTAGAGTATTATCCCATGTGTGTCTTTGAGACATAAAACCAGCGTGATCATGGGAAATTAAAGATGGCATAATTATTTTAAGTCTGTTTGCCAGAATGGTTGATAAAATCTTTATGTCAACATTTATTAAAGAGATAGGTCTATAGTTGTGGGGGTCAGTTTTGTCTTGCTTGCTTTTCAGAATCAGTATGGTTTTCAAGGTGTTCCAGTGTAAATCCGAAATACCATGTTTTATAATGAAATTGCATACCTTTAAAAGAAAAGGGGAAATTATTATATTGAAGGCTCTAAAGAAATCAGGGGTGAACCCATCAGGACCAGGGGATTTTCCTAGTTTAAGGTTGGAAATAACACTTTGGACTTCTTGAGGGGTCAGTGGGGCAGAAAGCATGGATCTCTGAGTTTAATACAGGGAAGGGAACTTTAACGTATTCAAGAAGTTCTCTATCTGTGAGTTATGAGATGAGTCTACTTTCCTGCAATATATATCTGAGAACAAGGAAAAGAATAGCTGTAATATTTCTGAATCGGATTTATAAATTTTGTTTTGGTATTGTAAAATAGAAATCCTGGGAGTACTTTGGTTGTTTTTTATTATTCTAGCAAGAGTTTTAGAAGGGATTTGCACCCATTCTGAATATGTTGCAATAAGTTTTTGATCAAGCAAGGAAAGATTTTGTTGGTGAAGTTCCATTAGTTCTTTTTGAGTATTTCTAATTGCTTTATCTAGGCCAGAATCTAGGCTTATTCTTAGTTTCTTTTCTAAGTCAGAGAGTTTTGAGATCAAGTTAGATTCCTTAATTTTGTAAAGTTTTTATAATAAGAGGCTTTGCTAATCAACCTACCTCTCAGCTTGGTCTTGCATGCAGCCCATTGAATATCCAGGGGGATTTGTGAAAGATTAAGATTAGAGCCAAAGTCAACTAGAATTTGTTTAATTTCTTGAATTATGTCCTTGTTACGGAGTAAGTTATTATTTAAGGTCCAGTTAGCATAAATGGGTGTTAAGGGTGGCTTTGTGTGAGAGAGCTTGAGGGAAATTCTTGCATGATCTGAGAGAAACCTAGGTTCTGTAGAGAAGTTTATTATGTGAGAGGAGAGGGATTCAGAAATTAGGAAGTCTAAACGCGACCAGGTGTTATAACATTTTGAATAGTATGTGTAAATCTTATCCTTAGATGATAAATCACTAAATGAAATGGGATCAATAAGGTTGAAGTCAGTTATAAGTTCCTCTAGGGCTAGAGAGGCTTGAAAGTTATACGAGGAAGATCTAGTAGTACGATCTATGTTAGGATCTATGACAGCATTCCAATCACCACCTAAAATAAGTTGGTGATCATGGAAAGTGGATAGCATGTTATGTAACTCTAGAATAAAAACTTGTTGCTGCGCACACGAGTCATACAAGTTGAGGAAGATAATAGGTTTGCTAGAGTTAGGAAGTTGAGATATGAAATAACACTATCTACCATTTTTGTCAGAATTAGATTCTGTGATTACACCCTATAAGTCCCTTTTAATTATTATAGCAACCCCCTTTGACTTAGAACTATCGCTTGCGGCAATTATAGATCTTATCCATTTTCTTTTAAGTTCTTTCGACCAGTCTTCCTTAAGCATGTGCGTTTCTTGCAAAAAACAAATATTAGCCTGTGATTTGAACAACAAATGAAGTAAGAGATTTTTTTTAATTTATTTTGTAATCCTCTTATATTCCACGAATCGATGGACCAAACCATGTTACTTAGCTAGTACTAATGTATAAGTCTGAGATATGGCTAAACCTTTTTTTGGAAATGATACCTTAGCCAAGTGAGAGGAGAGGTTATAGTGTAATATTAGGTACATCAAAGTAGTGGAGATCCACATCAAACTTTCAATTGTTGAAAATAAACTAATGACAGCAATGGTAGCACAGTACTCCTTCAAATATACCCCGGTGCCTAACCACCACAACCCCTTAAGTGAAGAAATACTAAAATAAAAATAAAAGTAAGAGTAATATCGGACTTTAACAAACAGTTGAAGTTCACCATAAAAAATGAACACGCAAACTAATCTATAAAGGAGCAGTAAAGTAAACAATAACACTGTACATATATACATATCAAACGCTTTCCAAAAATAGATCATACTAGAAATCTAACACCATGCATCTAAGAGCCACCATTAAAAGTAGTAGAGTATTAGAGGTAAGAGACACATAGGTATAACTATGTTAATAATGAGGGAAAGGATAGTCTTTGACACCGATTAAGCTTAATAGGATAGATAACCCATTTAACCCAATAAGTATACTGTCGGCATTGTAACAGCTTGAAGAAATAGTGTAATATGTAGGAGAGCAGTTACTCTTTTTAAAGCGAAAGAAAAAAAAAGTGTAAAGCTGGCAAATAAACGTATATATCATTAATTTATTTACCATTGTAGACATACAGCTGTAGTAAATGTAGAAGACATGGGATAAGTAAAAGAAAGTGAGATAAGATAAAATAAAATAAAGGAGTCATATCTGTTGGCTTATGATGAGCGGTAGACTCTGATGCCAATACTATTGACAATTGTCAATTGTGTTTTTAATATAGGTATTTTAATAGAAGTACTAATATTCACTAACAAGTAGCTATTAACAAGTGTATGTTTTAACTTTAAATGTTATAACAATCTAGCAACACTATATTATAAGGTATACACCTGTTAAAACCATATCAAACCGCAATCTAATATGCTAAATCTAATAAATATATGATCTAGCGTCACACATACAATGCTAGATACTGACTATCAGTGAAAAGTAACAATAAGTAAATAACACATTTAAATGTAAATATGATAGAACAGGCATAAATAACCAGTTAGTTTAGGTATATAGCAACTTAACACAAGATGATAACTTAACACAAGATGATAATCTTTTATCATCTTTTGTTGATAATGTTCATGATGATTCTCTCCATGGCCTTACAGGTGATGCTGGTCAGACTTATGGGTCTGTAGTTTCCTAGGTCACTGAATGGACCCCATTTATGTAAGGGGATGATAGTAGCAATTTTCCATTCTGCAGGGATATACTCAGTGTTTAGGCTGTGATTGAAGAGGGTGCCCAGTGGTGCGGCTAGCTCCTGTTTTAAACAATTTAAAACAGGGATGTAGTCTGAATCTACAGAGGCTGTGATTTTGGCTTTAGAAAGTGTTTACCTACAAAATGTTGTGAATTGGTTGCACAGTATTGATATAGTCAAAAGTAACACTTCAAGAGCTCAAAGTTCGAATTAAAAAGGTAGAAATCAGAAAAGTGAATGTGCAGTATGATTCAATGTCATATGCAACATTACGATCAGTCACACAATTTAATGCGCACCTACATGAACTAAACTGATGGACTGTATGCTAATACTGTGCATGTGAAGTGTCCCACAGTTGTCTTTTCTCAAAGTAGTGTACCATGCAAGTGAAGGAGTAAGTCAAAATGCAGGTAAGTTATGTAATGGGACATGTGCCAGTGAAGTGAGATATATTTGTAGGGGCTGTGTGATTACAAGTGTTAACCGAAGATGATGTGAAAACAATATATTTGTAGATTGAGGAGGCTGCCGTAGCAGAGTATTTGCCAGGTACCCATGAGAGCGCATATTGCACAGGGAAAACCCGTTGCGATATGTTAATTGTAGATGGATACCAATATTACTTGGAGATGACAGTTGGTATAAAGCAGTACTGGTGTTGTGTAAGAAAGAATAAGTCCAGTTGTAAAGGAAGATGTGCTACTGGGAGTGCAACGGAAGGGATTATATTGAAAAGCAGTAGTCATTACCATGCCTGAGATCCTGTTAAGTCTGAAGTGTGTCAGCTCCATGAAAATATAGTGAAACATGCAGACCACTTGATAGAGGACCCTTGTAAAGTAGTGTCTGAGGTGTTAGCCAGTACCTCTACTGATGTGTGAATGAATTGCCGAATACCACAGCTTTAAAGCAGTGTGTAACTAGAGTCAGGTATAAAACAACTTAAATGTTTAAGCATATGCATTCACTGAAGGATTTGAAACCTGAAATGCATCCTGTTAAGAATGGGATTTTTATAATTGAGCATGTTAGTGAGTCTGAAGGTGGTGTCGATGTTGTAATAATAGTAACAGAAGCAAATATGAACCTGTTATGTTTGCTGAGTACATCCTTGTAGATGTGACATTCTCAATAAGCACTAGGGTATGCTGATGGTTTTACAGTATCCATTGCCTGTTAGACTGCAGTGAGAGTAGGAAAGTTGTACCTGTTGTATATGGTATTCTTCCTTGTAAGATGGAGTGTTATGATCAGTTTTGGACAATTGTTAGTTTATGTACACTGTATAGGCTGCAACTGAGTACAAATATGGTACTTTCCAGTTTTGAGAAAGGAGGGGTTAACTCCATCAGTGCTAGATTAATTTGTGCCAAATTATATGGTGGCAAATTCAAAAACTGCATCTTGCGAGGGAGTGCAGAACTAGTATGAGATTTTCCATGTTTTGCAAAAAAATTCCGGCTCTAGCCTTATTTTCCCTTGATGACATTAGTAATACATTCGCTGATATTGAAAATGACATGCCAGAAGTTGGTAAGCCGTTATGCACATTCTTTGAAGAAAACTACAGGCCATCCAAGACATTACAGTATGAGAGGTACTATGTCTGAAAAGTTGCCACCTCTTTTCGAAATATCCTTCTGGAATCAATATGATACTTGTGGTCTGGGTTATCTTCGGAGTCAGAACTCTGTGGAAGGCTGGCACAGGCATCTACAGAGTTTGATGGGGAAACAGACTCTTCATGTTTGATGTGTTACATGCAATTCAGCTAGAGCAAAATCATGTTGAGGACCTCAGAAGTAGGCTAATGTCATGTTTACAGTCATCTTTGAAAAGACATTGATTAAATCATAAGGAGAATGTATTTGAAATGTCACTATCCAGATGGGATCAACTAATAGTGCATGGTTTTGTGGAACTTGTAGCACAACACTGCTCTTTCTGATGCTGTTTTTCACACTTGAAATCTCACTTGTACCTACTCACCATTCTCCACCCCAAGTACTCAAATGAGTACCTCTATCAAAAGCACTGGATTTGAAATGTCACGACACATGCATAACTCTATTTCAGCTGTTTTATCTATGGAGCAAAGGGAAAAAAAACACGTCACTTGAACCTCCTTAAACGTATGCACCACATAATTTCCATGACCGCAAGTTAACTAACTGATGACCAACTATGAAAAAATGCTATAACAGCTTTAATGTGTTCCATCTATTGCACTATGGAAGACAATAGGTTTACACTTCAATGGTAGTTCAAAAACTTCAAATTCGACAGTCACAGTTTCCATTTTTAACACATTTTTAATCTAGGACATCCGTAATTCGGTAATATGAATCACACACTTAAACATTTGTGCACACATATATTGACATAATGAAGCTAAACCTTTAGAAAGGCTATTAATGACATGTTCATTAGAGATTGCACGGAGAGGATATGTAGAAGGAATGTCTTGTGGTATGCAAGGTGGAGACAAGGGGAAGAAATTCTCACTGAACTTATCATCCAGCAGGTAAGTAATGTCCACTGGTTTGGTATATGTTGTACCATTTACAACAAGTTATGCCCAAATCTGGGATTTTTCCTTCAAGGCTACAGACGTAGCCAAAGAATGCCTTATGGATATGGTTAGCTAGGTTTGCCAGTTTGGATTCATAGTTGGCTTTAGATTGCTTTAGTAGGTGTCTTATTTGCTTATTTAAGCAGAGGAGGGAGTGATTCAAGTTATGGGGACTGTTCCTTACTTCTTTTAGACAACAGTTTCTTTCGCCAGTTATATAGCCTCTATTACAGATGTCCACCAAGCAGGTTAGTTCTTTCTTGAGGAACTTACTTTAATCCTGTCTGGTATAGCTGCGTCAATGCATTTGTGTAGATGTTTATACAAGGCTTTGGTGTATATCCAAGCATAAGTGTCCTTGCCATCAGTAGGGGCAGGAGCTATGATGCTAATAATGCTGTTTCTTAGAAGGCTGTAGTTAGCTTTAGAGAAGTTTTTTAGCCTTGTTTCAGCTGAGAGTGGGTCAAACGTGATTGTTACCTCTAATGACACTGACCTATGATTAGATCTCACCAGGAAGGACTGTACACTTGGGCTGGTGCTGTGACCACCCATGTTGGTGAGCACCAGGTCCAGAATGTTTGAACCCCTTGTGTGATAGACAACTAATTAGTCCAGGGTGTTTGTTAGCAAAGTTCAAGTATCTTTGGGTGGGTTGGTTGGTACTGGTCTAGTTTGCTCAGTTTTATGGATGAGTAGTTGAAGTCCTTCAAAACCAGGGTGTTTGGTTGTATAGTAAGTGATTCTAGTAGATCTAGAAAGGCATTGTTGTTGTCCTAGTACATGGAGGTTTCCTATAACTGGCAATAATTTGTGGAGGAGTCTTGCCTATGGAAAGTTGTACTTGGAGTAGTTCAAGGGAATTGTTGTGTTTAACCAGTCTGGAGGTGCATTTATCTCTGATGAATAAAGATACTCCTCCTCCTTTGATTTTCCCACTCTCATTTGGTGTTCTAAACGTGTGGAAGGCATTGTAACCCGGTATGACTGGGGTGCTCTCTGTTGTCATAAACAGAGTCTCTGTGACTGGGGGTCTGCTTCAGAAGACTGACAAACCAAAAGGCTGAATCCGAAAATACTGAAAACATTTTTAATGCAGGGGGAAAGCCCCCCCCCTCCTCATGTTGGGGCTGTGCTCCCCAAACCCTCTGCTAATTATATATACCAACTCCAAGATCGCACAACAGTGAAGAAGGGGCAAATTCCATCCTTTAGTATATTGAGTTTTCAGTATTTTTGGATTCAGTCTTATGATTTTTCAGTCGTCTGAAGTAGACCTGTGACTGGACAGATATTGGCATCTTCAATAGTGAGAACAGCTTCCAGAGTGCAGTTTTAAATTTAGACTAGCCTTTAGGAGAAAAATCCAGTGTCAGTTTTTGAGGAGAAATTTGTATTGGAAATGTTGTCTTTGTGACATTGACTGAAAAAAGGCACTATGGGAGAGGCAAGAGCCTTAGCCAGTAATTGAAATCCCAGAGGTGACAGGTGAACACCATCTCTGGCAAAGCATCAAGCTCTATCGACCATATTATCCCAGGCTGACATGAATTGGGTCCCCTTGGAGTGACAACAGAAGCTACGCCAATTGAAGTCCATCTTTTGTTTTTATTGTGGCATCATCCTTGGTGAGGGTAGTATGCTGCTTAAGGCTAGGGACATATCTGCATGGGACACAGAGAGCTCAGTCATGCATCTCTTCATGTAGTCCAGAGAGATACGCATCAAAACATTCAAACCAACATGGACTATGACAGAGCCATAACAGTACTTGATGCTGAGAGACTTGAGTGCATGTGTGACGTTTTGGATCCTGGCACCAGACAGCTAACTGTAACCTTCTCCTTATTCAACCTAGTGAGTAGCATAACTGTGTGTCTCATGATAGAATCACCCATGACTAGGGCATTGGGTTTTGTTACTCCTTTATGGCTTATTTGGTGAGACACTGGTGCCTGAGCCTTCATGTACACTGCAGTCATCTGCAAGTTTACTATGTGAAGTGTACTTGTGTTTGGGTTTGTGAAGCCTCTGAAGATTTGGTTGGTTTTTAGAGAGGACCACCACATGTGTAGGGTTGTGCGTTGTTTGCATTGTTGGTGAAGGTTGTAAAAACGTTAGTTGGAGATTAGTGCTCAGTTCAAGTAAAACAGAACTAGATTCGGTAAATCTAAATCTAGTCTATGCTACCACTGTTTAGAAAGTGCTCATATCAAAAAAACAGTTACAAAATAGTTCAGACCAACGAAAACTGTTAAAATAGGTCACAAATGCAGAAATAATCAGTGATTTAAGAGAAAAACTGTAAATGCAATAAAGCAACAGTCTTTGCCTTATCTTTTGCTGAAAGCCTAGGATGACTCCGGTAGAGATAACAGAGCAGTGACTGGTCATTTAAACTCCAGGAGTTGTGTTACAACCAATGCAAACCTGTGCAAATGTGAGGCTTTTAAAGCAAATTAAAAAATGTTACTGGAGGGCAAATCACCAATGAAACTTTTGTCTTCTTTTCATGAACTCCTATATCTGGTTTCTGACATCTATTTTTTGAACGGTCAGTAATGAATGATCCCATGTGATGCAAACTTGATCATTTTCTGTGATGTTTCCAGAATTTTTCAGCTACTTCAGTATTATAATGTTTGCACAATCTCCAGTGTAACAGTCTTGCCTCATTATTATGCCTTTCAGTAGACAGTCCTTCTGCCTTTAGTATATCACAGCCAGCAACAAGATGTGTGACTCTTTCCAATTCTGTTTTACAAAACCTACAGTTATCTGTTTCTTCCACATGTTCAATGGACTTTGTAAATCAATGTGTATGTAATCCTCTTGGAATGCCAATATTAATCTTTCATATTTTGGTTTAATTCGCCTCTCCTTAACCATTCCTGCATTTGATCCTGATCAACATGAGGTTGTTCCAAGAGTTTTCTATACTTCCAACTATATTTATGCATTTTTCACATTGCTTGCCTTCTCATCTGATCCTTCACCTTATATTCTTTCTTTTGTTTTTTGGTACCCTCAGTTGCTGCCTGATTTTTATCTTCTTCTGGTTTGATTTCCATTCCTGTTTGATGCCGATTTGCTTCTGCTAAACTAGGCAGGGAAGTCATCTTAGACTTATTGTCCTCATGCTCCAAAACTTTCATTACATTTGGATCTAGTGGAGTCAGCAGATATATATATGCAGCCCCACTATTGCAGATCTCTACATGTAATAGGCCCATACTTCCTTCAGAATGGGGAATATATTTATTTTATTTATTTACATTTGTTTACCGGGAAAGTCAGACGGGATACAGGTACATTTTCAGCAGAGGCCCGGGGAGAAAAGCTCCACAGTACAATAGAATGCAGTACATAAGAGAACAAAATATAGAACATACAATTGATTTTAATACATAATGTTAAAAGTTACCAGTTTTAGTTAGTACAGTAGACAGTCATTGAGGTACATAGTAAAAACATTGAGGTACATAGTCAAAAACTTAAAAAATAAAGTTTTTTTTTTTTTTTTTTACCAGTATCTGGGTTTACTAACTTTTTAGGGCAAATCTGTTTATACTTATTTGAACATGTGACACAATTAGATTTAACCTGGAGTGTAACATGAATATAGTCAGTTAGTTAAGTAGTGGGTTTTAAGGAGTTTTTTGAAATGATTGAAGGAGGTGCTAAAAGTTATATGGATTGGTAGTGTGTTCCAGATTTTGGCAATGGTGCTGGCAAAGAGTGATTTACCAGCGTTGTTATGTTGGATGACAGTTAAGTTCTAGCTGTTAAATCATAGGGCTCTAGTGGGAATGTGGGGCTGTATTAAATGCTGAAGTGCTGGGGTTAACTCTGGGAGGTAGTAGAGCTTGTGAGCTATGTAGAGTTGATTGAGCTTGAGTACATGAGGCAACTCAAGCCAGTTAAGCTGTTTTAGGGATAGACAGTGGTGGGATTATTCGTTTGTTTTATTGCTGATCCTTCATCAATTCCCAAATATTTATACACTCTCTCTTGCTCAAGTATATAATCTTGGTATGCAATGATTTTTGTAAACCATTTGATGAACATGAAGCATCCCTGTCCAACCTATCCAACACCTTTTGGGGCCAGTCAATCACTCCAAAACTATAAGTTTGGACAGGAAGTGCAAATTGGTTTATAGGGTAGACCTTGTTTCTAGATGTCAACTTTGTTTTCAGCATTAGTTTAAGTTTTCTAAAGTATTCCTAAGTTTTATTCATGATCCTTCATCAGTTCCCAAATATGTATACACTCCCTCTTGCTCAAGTTCTTTTATATCACATTCCTGTCCCAACCTGATGTAAACTGGGAGCACAGTCTTTGTTGTCCATTTCCTGTGGGCATTCTATAGAACGTTCCAGAGCATCTACCTGTGCCACATTCTCTTCAGTTTCACCTGTGTCATCTGTTTCATAGGGGAGTTCACTCCACAGCATTAACTGCATCAGAACTGCCACAGTTCATTGCTCCTTCTCTTGCTGTGCAGCTCCAACTGCATGTTTGTACTAGTTTCCTAAGAAAGGCTCCAAAGTATCTTCATATGACAACTGATCAGATGTTCCCTCTCCACTGGTTATCCTTAATTTGGGGATCCATTGTTCTATCCTGTTTGAATGTTTTCTGAGTTAGATTTTCTACACTAAATCCTTTGTGTCACAGGTAACCCATAACCTCAGTTTCTATTCCTTTAACTTCTCCATTACTAATCCTCTTCTACTTTTACTGCTTTGTTTTCTTTATTTTTTGTATTGTAAAATTTTCCATGTCTGGATGCTTTTGCCTTTATTTCTCTTCAAATATCTTTGGTGCTGGTCTTTTTGTATTGATTAGTTTTGCTTTTGCCTTTATACAGCATTCCCTAGCATTACTCACCTACAAAGGAACTGCACTCAGGAAGGAAACATCTCCTAATTTCCAATAAATGTAAAGCCATAGCTGGTGACTCAGTTTACTGAAGTTACTTGACTAAACTGTGGAACAACATACCAAGACTGTTTGATAACAACATAAACTGATATCCTATAAATGCAGGCTCAAACAATACCTACCTTACTCTTGGTACCTGAAGGGTCATACCACATCATATATTCTTGTAACTACTCCCTTTTCTACTTGTCTGTAGCCAGCATGTGAATTTCTGCCCCTATTTTTGTATATGTCATATGTATGCAATTTGATTCTTTTTCGTTGTTTGTAAAGGTTTTTGGAAACTTTTTTGTATTTCTCAAACCGACTTTTAGTAGTTTAAAAATTGTAGCTGCTTGCTATGTTTTTAATGTTTTATGTTGTTACATGTAAACACGGAGCTTTTCTTTCCCAGCTTCCACTGAAAGGGGATTTTACCTATTCGAACTATGCCAATCAACTAATGGAAATAAATAAAATAAATAAATCTGAGGTAATAACAATAGTCTGGAGCATATTTTAATGTAAGCTATAGTAGTATCAACTGATATAATGTTAAACAGCCTAACTTGCGGTGGTGGTGCTGCTGTAGCATTGTCACCTCACAGTAAGACATTGTCCTGTTCGATTTTCAGCTAAAGCATCTTCTGTGTAGAGACATGTGTGAATGGGCATACCTTCGTTGAAAGTTGTGCATCAGAGTTGGTAACTCGGTACGTAAAAATCTACTGCCAATCATTAGCGGACCGAAGTTCCGCTGTGGTGAACCCTAACCGGGAAAAGCCAAAAGATACAACAACAACCACATCAGTTGAAATAATAAAGCCATTTTGTCATTTTCTGCCTGTTTACTTCCTGTGGGTAATGGTTATTCAAACTGTCTGCCTAGTATGAACACTGGTACAAACCTTTTAACTTATAGCTATTGTCTCCTGTTGTACTAATGAGCACCAGTAAGGGATGGAACATGCTATGTCTGCAACCTCTGTAACCCGGGTTATTAGCCTGAAGACATGAGTCACAGTACATTTAAAAGCTACTGTACTGAAACAGCTTTATATCATAAGAAATCATTTGAATGTCTTCTAGGGTACTGTTATCAATGTTTCCCCCCTCCCCACAGACTGACATTGTTCTGCCAGGGTCTTTCTGGTTTGGACCTATATACATTTTCTGTTTAGGGCTTTTTGCTTTATCTTGATTTTTTTGTAGTTTATTTACTTTTTGTTGTGTGTGAATATGGGTCTGAGAGTTGTTTTTGGTGGGTAAAAGATTTTAGGAATTATGCATGCGTGTCTGTTCTGCATATGCAATAATGTAC
This sequence comes from Protopterus annectens, assembly GCF_019279795.1. Lineage (NCBI taxonomy): Eukaryota > Metazoa > Chordata > Ceratodontiformes > Protopteridae > Protopterus > Protopterus annectens. The sequence goes on from NC_056737.1 coordinate 1,437,391,617, forward strand.
ACTTACTTTAATTGTTAGCAAGTAGAGGCACAGAAAGTATTTACAGGAGTTTTTAGGGCTGTGATAAATATCAGTGATGACAATATGCTCAATGTGAAGAGCCAAGGAAGGTTAGGTAGTAAGTGATTGATAATGGATGAAGTGGAGAGTATTGCAGCAAACATAATCTATCCACAGTAGACTAGCTAGCATACTGTTTACTCACACACATACATATACAGATGCACATGTGTTATATAAATATGTACATGTGTCTGTGGATGGGTCTGTAGCTATACATATGTATATATATATATATATACATACACACACACACACATATTTTATATATATATATATATATATATATATATATATGTATATATATAAAATATTATCTACCTACAAGCACACATAGTGTGTGTGTGTGTGTGTGTGTATATATATATATATATATATATATATATATATATATATATATATATATATATATATATATATTTTCATAGGTTCATAGGTAGGTACGAGGTTATTGGCCCTAGGGCCTATATAAGCCTAGCCAAAAAGGTACCTTGGCTTTCGCCAACCAAGAAATTTATTTTCCTGTGCCCCTGTCGAGCAGAGCCACAGAAGTGATCCCTGGGGTGAATTTCCTATCTCCCATCCAATCAAGATTTGTCTTGAAGAGTGCTAATGAGGAGCTTTGTTTGATATAGTTTGCTCCAGAGTATGGAAAGTGTCTGGGACAGGAATCTATCCCTCTAGCATGTTCTGTTTATTGTGGTGACAAGGTTTTGGTGCCTAGAGCATGTAGCTCGTAGGGATTGGGATTTCTTTAAGTGGAGCATGTCCAACAGCTCTGGGTTTGACAGAACTGTGTGTGTTAGGCAGAAATCGCCTCCGAGTAGGTGATATGCAATGGAGTAAAGCTGGAGTTTTTTGAGACGGTCTGCATAGGGCATCTGTTTGAGGCTGGATAGATATAGATAGACATAGCTAGCTATCTATGTATTGTGCATACATACACACAGACACACAAAGACGCGTACGCAGTTATTTACTCCTTTTTATCAATAACTACCATACTACATATAATGCTATATTCCAAGCCACTGTTTGTGAATAAATTGCCATTAAATTCATTCAGTTTTAGGAATATTTATTTAGCTGACTCTCAGCTGTTACTTTAATCTTTGTCTTTTCTCTGTGAAGCCTGCACAATGGAAAAATTGTCTAACATTGTTCCTGATACTAAACTGTAGTCTAGAATTAATCAACTATGTTCATCATCCTTTATATATTTGGAATTCTTTTTACATACAACACAATGCACATAAAATTAAAAATAGTTTAGCCTATGCTGACCATATATGCTCATAGGTACTTATAAGGCTATTGATTTGTAGGGATCTTGGGAAGCCTAGCCATACAATCACCTAGTTTGTTAGCTCTTAAGTTTTATGTATGAATAACCCACTGACAACAGAAAGGATTTGTTGAGAAATGTACTTGTTACCCCTATCTGTGAGGTAACATGGATGCTAAACTGGTGGATGAATTTATGGTTTCCTACTCAGTCATTCCATTTTGTATTTGAAAAGAGCGAAAGAAGTACTTAGCTTTATGTGGAATGGAAGACAGTTCCACAGAAGTGGCTTTCTCTGTGATAAATACCTATGCCTCCAGCATGTCCAGTTTATACTGAAAAAGAGATAGAGATCCCTTGATGGCAGTTCAAAATACCACTTTACTTGCATGTGTAAGTGAGAAACAGGTTGCCTTCTTTTCCCTTGTAAGAGGGGCAAAGCTTTGTGACAGTCTCTACAGATTGTATGATTTAGGCCCTTAGTTTTTTTTTTAGTGAGAAAGTGGTGTGGTCATTCAATTAACAAGTGTTTGGACAGGTACATACCAAAAGGAGTATTGTATTCAAGACAGGCCTACAGAGGGATGAGTATAGTGGAATGATTACATCCCTGAATCCGTACACCATACATTTAGATATATGCTCTGAGATAATAATGGACTTCATTACAATAATGGATATGTGTTGATCAAAGGATAGTTCATTGTCAACATAGGTTCCCAGATTCCTGACTTTGGATCAACTTTCAGAGTTGTGTTGCTAATGTGATAGTTACAAGGAAAATTGTGCCAGCTGAAGGATATTCATCCAGCTGTCTATCGGTCTATCGGTCTATCTGTCTATCTATCTGTCTGTCTATCTGTCTATCTATCTATCTATCTATCTATCTATCTATCTATCTATCTATATATCTATCCTTTGTTGACTGAGTTAGTTCCACTAAGCTAGTAGCCTCTTGTCAGTGGTTATATTTATACTACTAGAGGAAATTTAGTTAGGACACGGGGAATTTCCCCTCCTGTTTTTACTGTTGCTATGTTATCTTCTACATCCATCTGAGCACCACCAACTCAGATAGGGACCTTGGTTTAACATTACACCCAAAGGATGGCACACTCAGGAGTGTAGCACCCCCCCCCCATGCTGCACTTTGAAGACAGGAATTGCTCTACCTGCTATGGGCGTAAAACCCACAGCCTTCTGTACCAGAAAGGTAGGAGCAAGTTACATAGGAAAAAGTGGAAATTGTGGGATTGATGCATGCAGAGGAAGAATAAGGTTTAAAAGAAGGCAGGATTTGAATGAGCTATGTAATGTTTGACTGACAATGACTGGATACATTATAATTGATATATAATGTTTGCAGCTACAGGTGTGTCAGCATGATTTGTAATGTATAACATTTGCAAATGAGATTGTGTCGGTATGGTTTATTTTCATTTATATAAATGTTAGCTTGCCTATGGCTTGCATGATAATTTAATAAAGATGTTTCTTGTTTAAAAAAAAAATGAGTGTGCTTCTTGTTGCACCACAGACACTACTTAATGGCATTTAGTTTTCGTTTGTGGTTTTGACACCAGTTGTTTGTTTGGGAGGGTCTCTCCTGGAGGATCTTGGTGTCCCCTGGGGAATTTATGATGGCACCAAATTTACATTCCTCTGCAAACTCGATTAGCCATAAACCTTTAACATTTGCTTTGATGTCCGAGATGTAAATGCCAAAGGAGAGTAAGGGGAAAAGGCTTAGGGAATTTTTGCTTTTACTCCCAGCATAGGCCTTGGCTATACCCCCTGTTCTGGATGTTGTGGAAGATGTGTTTGCAGAGGCTTCTCTTAATCCTGATTCTCTGCCTCCTGCTCCTGTTAAACCGGATAGGTATTACAGGGTGCCTGGGGCTCATAAATATCTTTATAAGAGTCCCAGGGCGACCCAGAAACTGTTAGTCAGGGACCTAAGGGTGTCAAGGCCTCTGTTGTAAAAAATCCAGTTCCTCCAGATAAAGAGGCCAGAGCTTTGGATAGATGGGGAAAGAAAGTCTATACATCCTCTACCTTAGCTATGAGGGCTTTGAATTGCCAGTTTCATATGTTGAAATATCAAAACTATCTTCTTTCTCAATTGAAGTCTAAGGTGGATGCTCTGGAAGGCATTGAGTGTAAAGAATTACAAGATTTGGTGCATGTTTCTGAACAGGTGGGTACGCATTCTTTACAATGTGGTTTTGATGCTGTATAGGCCTCGTCTAGGGTGGCTGCCACTGGTTCAGTTCTTCGCAGGCACGCCTGGCTGAGGGATCAGAATTTATCTGACCATGTTAAGACAAGGATTTTGGATGCTCCTTTTACAGTCTGATGTGTTGTTTGGTTCACCTGTGGAGTCAGTCTTGAAGAAAAATGGAAGACAAGGCTAAGTCTATGCAGGCTGTTAAAGATTTTTGCAAGTTCAGCCTCAAGTTTAGTAGGAATTGGCCTGCTAAGGGTGGACGTATCCTTCTTATGATTCTCAGTCTAGGTAGATCTAGACATGGTAGGGCAGAGCTCAGAGCTCTTTCAGACCCAGAACAGGGAGTTCACCTGCACAATCTTCGGTGAGGGCAGGGCCAGTCCTTTCGTAAACAGGCCCAATGACCCACCTTCAGCTGCCAGATCCTTCTTGCCTGGCAGCACCTTTGGGAGGAAGGTTGGCACTCTTCAAGGAAAATTGGAATTTGATTACCCAAGACAAATGGGTATTGGATATCTTACACCAAGGTTACAAGTTTTATTTCCATACCTTGCCTCCTTTCAAAGGCATGCCGGACGTTCCTCCTCAGCAAAGACTAGAGGCTCACAAACAAATTTCTCTGCTACTTCAAATAAGGGCCATACAACCGGTCCCTCTGCCAGAAGTGGGCCTAGGATTTTATTCTCGCCTGTTTCTAGTACCAAAGAAAGGGAACTCGTGGAGACCAATTTTGGATTTATCTGTCCTCAACACATATCTGGACATTCCCAAGTTCAAAATGTTGACGTTACAACAGCTTTTACCTCTGCTGGGCAAGATCACTGGATGGTGACTCTGATCTCAAGGAGGCTTACCTTCATGTTCCTATCAGGCTCAGTTGCAGGAAGTATCTGCTGGCTGGGACTTCATTATCAGTTCTCTGCATTGCCCTTTTGGCTTATCTATCATGCCCAGAGTGTTCACGGCTGTTCTGGCTCCAGTGATAGCTTTCTTCAGGCTAAGAGGAATACAAATCTATCCTTATTTGGACGATTGCCTGATTCTGGCCCAAGGAAAGGACGAACTTCTTCATCATTTACAGTATGTGATAGCAGTGTTAAGATGCCTGGGGTATTCTAGAACGAAATAAAGTCCAGTCTAGTACCCTCTCGGGACATGTGCTTTGTGGGTGTGAGACTGAATACAGCATCCCAGATGGCCTTTTTGAGCCCCGACAAACAAAAGAATCTTTCCTTTACTTCCATCAATTGTCTCGTCAGTCCAGGCTGACTGCAAGGACAGTCCTTCAAGCCTTGGGGTTCATGGCATCTTTTATTCTGGTACTTCCCAATGCCAAACTGCATATGAGGAAGCTACAATGGTATCTCAAAAATGTATGGACACAGCACTGCCAAGATATGGACACTGTCATTCAGCTAATACCTTGCATTCAAAAGGAATTTTTGTGGTGGGCTCAGGAATGTCACCTAAACAAGGGACTCTCTGTGACCCGGCCAGAGGCGAGTCAGATTCTAACGACAGATGCCTCAGACAAAGCTTGGGGAGCTCATCTAAATGGAAAATGGGTACAAGACACATGGCCTGCCAGACTTCAACATCTACATATCAACTTGAAGGAGATGTTAGCAGTCCAATTTGCATTAATAGCTTTCAAGGATTTACTTCTTCCAGGGCAGGTGTTGGTTCTAACAGACAACACAACTGTCATGTGGTACATCAACAAGCAAGGGGGAACGCATTCTTATCCTCTATGCAGACAAGCAATGATTTTGTGGGAGACTGCTCTCAGTTTACAGCTGGATCTTCAGGCAATGTTTCTGCCAGGAGCACAGAACTCCTTAGCGGATGTGTTGAGCAGACAAATTATGGATCCCCACAAGTGGAAATTGGATCCTCATGTATTTCAGAAATTGACAGTGTTATGGGGAACTCCAGACATAGATCTGTTCGCTTCTCCACTAAACTACCAGCTGCCAAAGTTTTGCACAAAAAGGTTTCATCCCACAGCCTGGAAAGTGGATGCTCTCTCATTCAATTGGAGCAATCTTCATGTGTATGCCTTTCCACCTCTGCCTCTCCTCCCAAAGGTACTCCTGAAGGTCAGACAGGACAAGCCAAACATGATTTTAATAACTCCAGATTGGCCTCGACAGCACTGGTACCCATTACTGAGAAGTCTGGTACGGGAGCCTCCTTGGCCTTACTCTTCGATTCCTCACCTGCTGTCTCAGGAGAACAGTCATTTACTCAATGTCAAACGTCACTCTCTACATCTAACAGCCTGGCATATTCTGTTTTAAACCCTGGAGGGTCTCAGCTTCCACAACAAGTTTTGAATGTTATTTTGGAGGCCAGAAGGCCTAGTACAAGGAAAGTGTACGCAGATAAATGGAGGAGATTTTTATTTTGGAGTACAGCAAAGGACTTTGATGTTTCTAAGCCTAATTTAAGTGTGGCTCTTCAATACCTTACTGAGTTACTGGACAAAGGTTTGTCCTTCTCCTCTATTAAGGTTCATGCTGCAGCAATTTCTGCTCACTATGACTGTGACCCACCATTGTTTTCTCATCCTTTGTTTAAGCAATTCAGAGGGGCAAAGAATATAAGACCCCCAATGAGAGCTCCTACTCCTGCTTGGGATCTCAATTTTGTGTTGGAGAAACTCACTCTACAACTTTTTGAGCCTGCAGCTACTGCCGAGTTGAAATATTTATCATGGAAGACTGCTTTTTTGTTGGCCATTACCTCTGTGAGAAGGGTTTCGGAATTACAGGCCCTTATGGCGGTTGAGCCTTTCTTAATTTTCCATAAGGATAGGTATCTTATGCGTACTAATCCTTCCTTTATGCCTAAAGTGGTTTCTAGTGTGGCTTTAAACCAAACTATTCATTTGCCTACTTTTTATGCAAACCCCCAAAATAAAGGGGAAAAGATTTTACACACTTTGGATATACACAGGCAATTGCGATATTATTTGAGCAGAACTAAGGGGTTCAGGCAGTCTCAGCAGTTATTTGTTTCTTTTTGCTTTGGGTTCAGGGCAAACCTGTTTCAAAACAAACTATTTCTAAATGGATTGGATTTTGTATTGCTTTGTTATTCCCATCATGGTAAAGAGATTCCAGCTGGGATTAGGCCTCATTCCACTAGGGCTACTGCCACTTCTACAGCTTTTTTAAGGGGGGTGGCTACTAAAGATATTTTGGAGGCAGCTACTTGGAGTTCAGTGCATACTTTCTCTAAGCATTACCACCTTCCACTTTACTCTAAATCTAGGGCTGGTTTTGCCACTGCAATTTTACAGGGCATTTTGGCAGCTCCTAATGCTTTATAGTTTTGCCATCCTCCCTTACCTCTGCTTTGGGATTCTACCCATATGTAAGGACTGCAGCAATGTGAGATGAAGAACATAGTACAGTTTTGTACCTACCATAAATGTAGATGTTCAAGATCCACATTGCTGCAGTCCAATTTACTCCTCCCTCCTTCCTCTGTAGTTAGAGGCGGTGGTGTAGTTTGGGTTGTGAATATTCTAAATATTGTAAATATGATTAGTCCACGGCTGGTTGGTTGTTTTTGCTGTCTTTGGTTTTGGCCTTTCTTTTAGGGCCTTCTGACATCTGGGGCAAGAAAAGACTGAGGATATGACGTCGGTCATGCGCATTTGTACCCTGACGTCCTGATGTCAGTCTTAAGCGCCTTGACCGACGTCAGCCTAATACTTTGGTATTCGGGCCGACCGAGGACAGCGGACTACCCATATGTAAGGACTGCAGCAATGTGGATCTTCGAACATCTACATTTATGGTAGGTACAAAACTGTACTTTTTTTGAGACGGTCTGCATAGGGCATCTGTTTGAGGTTGGATAGATATAGATAGACATAGCTAGCTATCTATGTATTGTGCATACATACACACAGACACACAAAGACGCATACGCAGTTATTTACTCCTTTTTATCAATAACTACCATACTACATATAATGCTATATTCCAAGCCACTGTTTGTGAATAAATTGCCATTAAATTCATTCAGTTTTAGGAATATTTATTTAGCTGACTCTCAGCTGTTACTTTAATCTTTGTCTTTTCTCTGTGAAGCCTGCACAATGGAAAAATAGTCTAACATTGTTCCTAATACTAAACTGTAGTCTAGAATTAATCAACTATGTTCATCATCCTTTATATATTTGAAATTCTTTTTACATACAACACAATGCACATAAAATTAAAAATAGTTTAGCCTATGCTGACCATATAGGCTCATAGGTACTTATAAGGCTATTGATTTGTAGGGATCTTGAGAAGCCTAGCCATACAATCACCTAGTTTGTTAGCTCTTAAGTTTTATGTATGAATAACCCACTGACAACAGAAAGGATTTGTTGAGAAATGTACTTGTTACCCCTATCTGTGAGGTAACATGGATGCTAAACTGGTGGGTGAATTTATGGTTTCCTACTCAGTCATTCCATTTTGTATTTGAAAAGAGCGAAAGAAGTACTTAGCTTTATGTGGAATGGAAGACAGTTCCACAGAAGTGGCTTTCTCTGTGATAAATACCTATGCCTCCAGCATGTCCAGTTTATACTGAAAAAGAGATAGAGATCCCTTGATGGCAGTTCAAAATATTACTTTACTTGCATGTGTAAGTGAGGAACAGGTTGCCTTCTTTTCCCTTGTAAGAGGGGCAAAGCTTTGTGACAGTCTCTACAGATTTTATGATTTAGGCCCTTGATTTTTTTTTTTAGTGAGAAAGTGGTGTGGTCATTCAATTAACAAGTGTTTGGACAGGTACATACCAAAAGGAGTATTGTATTCAAGACAGGCCTACAGAGAGATGAGTATAGTGGAATGATTACATCCCTGAATCCGTACACCATACATTTAGATATATGCTCTGAGATAATAATGGACTTCATTACAATAATGGATATGTGTTGATCAAAGGATAGTTCATTGTCAACATAGGTTCCCAGATTCCTGACTTTGGATCATCTTTCAGAGTTGTGTTGCTAATGTGATAGTTACAAGGAAAATCGTGCCAGCTGAGGGATATTCATCCAGCTGTCTATCGGTCTATCTGTCTGTCTATCTATCGGTCTATCTGTCTGTCTATCTGTCTGTCTATCTATCTATCTATCTATCTATCTATCTATCTATCTATCTATCCTTTGTTGACTGAGTTAGTTCCACTAAGCTAGTAGCCTCTTGTCAGTGGTTATATTTATACTACTAGAGGAAATTTAGTTAGGACACGGGGAATTTCCCCTCCTGTTTTTACTGTTGCTATGTTATCTTCTACATCCATCTGAGCACCACCAACTCAGATAGGGACCTTGGTTTAACATTACACCCAAAGGATGGCACACTCAGGAGTGTAGCACCCCCCCCCCCCCCATGCTGCACTTTGAAGACAGGAATTGCTCTACCTGCTATGGGAGTAAAACCCACAGCCTTCTGTACCAGAAATGTAGGAGCAAGTTACATAGGAAAAAGTGGAAATTGTGGGATTGATGCATACAGAGGAAGAATAAGGTTTAAAAGAAGGCAGGATTTGAATGAGCTATGTAATGTTTGACTGACAATGACTGGATACATTATAATTGATATATAATGTTTGCAGCTACAGGTGTGTCAGCATGATTTGTAATGTATAACATTTGCAAATGAGATTGTGTCGGTATGGTTTATTTTCATTTATATAAATGTTAGCTTGCCTATGGCTTGCATGATAATTTAATAAAGATGTTTCTTGTTTAAAAAAAAAAATGAGTGTGCTTCTTGTTGCACCACAGACACTACTTAATGGCATTTAGTTTTAGTTTGTGGTTTTGACACCAGTTGTTTGTTTGGGAGGGTCTCTCCTGGAGGATCTTGGTGTCCCCTGGGGAATTTATGATGGCACCAAATTTACATTCCTCTGCAAACTCGATTAGCCATAAACCTTTAACATTTGCTTTGATGTCCGAGATGTAAATGCCAAAGGAGAGTGGCCCAAGGACTGAATTCTGGGGTACACCACTGACAGGTTTTTTGGTGGAGGTAGAGCAGCCTACCCTAATTTCCCGGGTTCTGTTTGTGAGGCAATTTCCATCCAATGAGTTACAAAGGAGTTTATATTTAGCTTGGAGAGATTATCTATGTTACCCTAGTGTGGGATGTTGTTAACCGCCTTGGAAAGTCCAGTCATGTGGTGTACACTGATCTGCCCTCATCTATTGCCTCAGTAACCTTATTAAAAACATCATCCAGGTTAAGTAGGAAGGATCTGCCCTTGGCAAACCCAAACTGGCTTGGGTTGAGTGTGTGCAGGTTGCCTATGTCATTATTTATTTATTCCATAATATCCTTTCCATAGCTTTGCAGATAAGGCTTGTCAGACCTACAGGTCTGCAGTTATCTGGGTACTTTAATGTCCTTCATTTCTAAAATGGGATGATTGCTGCTGTCCTACATTCAGCAGGTATGAAGCCTGTTTGGAGATTGATATTGAATAGCTTTAGTAGAATATCTGGCAAGTTCTGTTTTAGGCTGACAAGAAGACTGTCTGGTATATTGTTTGGTCCCACAGAAGTAGCCTTCATGACCTTGCATATTGCCCTGAAGATGTGTTCTTTGGAAATTTGGGGTGTGTACTTGCAGGTATTCAAGCTCGGAATATAGAAGGAGAGAGAGAGGGGTGAAGTTAGAGTTAAATTTGTTCACTAGTAGACTGACTATGTTCTCTTGCTCCAAATATGTGGCATCATTTACTGTTAGTTCTGCACAGTGCTGCTGGGCATTGTTTCTTAGGTTTCTAACTTAATTAAGGAGGGCTTTATGGTTATTGGTCACCTGGGTGGTTATCCTTCTCTCACAGCTGGCTTTGGTTTATTTGATAGGGTGCCGAATTCCCTGTTTAGTTTAGTAAAAGTGTTTTTAGCATCTTGAGTGTTATGTTTATTTCTGCATGCAGTGAGTTTTTTTCTTTTATTGTAGAGTCTTTTTATATTTGGATTCCACCAGAGGGATTTATTATTACATTTTGCGTTGAATTTACTATGGAGGGGATAGATGCATCTATGCAGCTATGTACATATGCATAGAATTTGGCAGCTAGGGTTTGTCATAAACAGTAGGGTTATCAGGTTAGAAAGGGATTTTCAATTTGGTCAGGTCATCACCCAGTTTAATAAACAGCCTTTGTATAATCTTTGAAGACTGAGGCATTAAGTAATGCTACCTGTCTCAGCCTTATGGTGAATGTGACAGATTTTTGGGTCAATTTGACCAGAAAGGAAGCTACAGTTTGTGAGGAGCAAAGCTGTCCTATAAGGTAAACTAAAGTCCAGGATTTTCTTGTTCCTGTTTGAGGTTTGGACAAACTTGGTCAGAAGAGTTTGTATTGAAGTTCAAAAATTTGAAAATGGTGTTTGGCATACTAGTTAGGCAGAAGATATGCGTTGAGGAAGAACAAAGAGGGGAGATCCTATAGTTCGCTATGATATATTAAATAATTTTCTTAGTTAAATTCTAATGTGTCTGGCAGTGTTTTTTCATAGAACACTTATATCTACCCACCAAACCTAATCACAATCCACAAACCCAAGCGCCCAGCTGGTCAACTTCTGTTTTCCTTCACCTTAGCCAAAAAATTGAATGCTCTTCCCTCTACACTTAGGAGCTGCGATAACCTCAAAAACTTTAAAACTCTTCTTCATTCTCACCTTTACTCAAACAGGAAATGCAACTGTACTCTTCACCCTATACCTCTCAAGGTCCCCTCCACTTTTACTCCTGGTTCACCTCTCACCTAGCTAATCTTGCTCATTTGTATTATGTGTATATATAACTGTACTGTAAAATCTAGCCTCAAGGCCATTTGCCTGTTTTTTACACCTAAACAAAATTGTAATTCTTTGTTTCTTTATGAATGCTACCTGTTTATTTGTCAGTTATGCAAAGTTTCTTAGTAATTATTCATGTAACTATGTATTGTTGGAGCTTTTCTCCCCGGGCCTTCACTGAAAATGGGCTGCCCAAGCCCAGTGGACCTCCTCGGTCATCAAACTGGAATAAATAAATAAATAAGAGTATGGAGACACCATTACCTTTAATGCTTTCGTCAAATGCGCTGGACCTGAATGTGTGCCAGGTACTGAAACTCTGCCCTGACAGAGTGACCTCATTGGTCTTGAACTGCATCTCTATGACAATAATATACTGATGTTTTACAAGTAAGTAGTACCTGTAGGAGTTTTTTGTTAAGATTCCTGTTGCTGAGCAACAGTGCCTATATTATTATTTTTATTCTATTTTGTTATGTTGGAAGTCTTAGAAAACTAACATTGCGTAAAAAAAAGGTGGTAGACAAAGATTCAGCCAATCCATGGCTAAAAAAAGTTTTGACTTGTCAACCATTTCCTCACAAACGGATATTCATTGTAACCTCTCTGAGTGGCACTAGAAGGTATGTCTCATGTTATTTACACCTACGTGCACTATGAGTGTCTCATATGCATACTAGTGGTGCAGGAACCTGAGTGCATGTATGGCATGGTGAAACCTGTCTTCTGACAAGCAACTAAGTATAACCTTTTTCCACAGCCTCGTGAGTAGTGTATCAGTGTGACCACAGCCTCGTGAGTAGTGTATCAGTGGGTCCACAGCTTTGTGAGTAGTGTATCAGTGTGTCCAGAGCAGCGTGAGTATTGTATCACTGTGTCCACAGCCTCATGAGTAGAGTATCAGTGTGTCCACAACCTCGTGAGTAGTGTTATCAGTGTGTCCACAGCCTCGTAAGTAGTGTATCAGTGTGTCTACAGCCTCGTGAGTAGTGTATCAGTGTGTCTCATTGTGAAGTCACCTATGAATAGGATCTTGACTATGCAGAGGTTTGCCTTATGTTTTTCTTTTAAATGAATCCAGGAGCGGCCTTAGGTCATCTGGCACCCTAGGCAAAAGGGCTCCCCAGCGCCTCCTCCACACTACCTGGTACCCCCCATCCTGGTCTACCTACACCAAATAATTACTGGAAAATTGCCCCTGGTAGTCTGGTGCCCTAGGCGGCCACCTAGTTGGCCTATGCCTAAGGCCAGCTATGACTGAATCAATTTGACTCTTAGAGTTAAGTGTCATGGTGTGTGCTATCTGTGTTCTGTCTTTATGAGGTTACTGAGGTTACATGTTTCTTTGGTTAAATTTAGGAAGTGTTTGTGGATTAGGTAGGTAGATCAGTTTTAAGAGTCTCAGCATATGCAGGTCTATGTGTTTGGTCTGAGCTGTGTGTGATGGTTTTAATGCAGTGTTTTCTGGTACTGACAACTTGCTTGTTATTTGTAGCGGCTATATTGAGATCTTTGCCTCCAACAATATTATGTAACTATATTTCTCACACATTATGGCAGTTTAAGTAGTTAGTTTTCAGTTAATATGAGACAATTGCTACATTGACTTTGAATGACCATTTCAATCATGCTAGCTACAGAGACAGTTGAAATGAGCAAATCCATGTTGTTAGTTGAATACAAATGTGTGCTAAAGGGCAAATTGTACCCAAGAGGCATTGCATTTGATTTACTAGAGTGATATCTGTCTCCAGAATAAGAGCAAGGCATCCCATAGTGTAAAACCAGAACCTCTTCACACAGCTACTGCATTTTGGCTAGTAGTTCAGGTACTGATTTGTGATAAACTAACAAGTGCGGTCAAAGAAAACTTGGTTTGAGCACCAACACTAGGTAAGTAGTAAATAATTAGCCTAAACTGGCTATACGATTATCTATGTCATGCAAAAATGTACCACAGATTATGTCTGCAGCTTATACAGCTACACTGAGAGGAGAATTTAACTAATGTTCTTAGGATACTCATTTTTTTTCTTAGTGTCTTACACCAAAGAACATTTGCAAGACAACATCAAAAACTGAGATCACAAAAGCCTTTTATGAAGTACTTCCATGCTGCTAAATCAAAATTCAGGTTTTAAATCCCCTGTTAGCTATGTTAGGAATGTTTTTTTCAGGCACTAACTTCACTACCAGTGCTGTAGATGCAAGCACAAAATCTAGGTATTTGAAACTACCTAAACTTAAAAAAATAATAATGTTTACCCCACCCACATGCATGCTGCCAGCTTGAAATAACTTTCACAACAGGATTCATCCTAACCTTTTAAAGTGAAATAAAAAAATATTGTTCTTATATACATGAATATTTTAGAACTACCTATGTCTAAATCATAAAGAAGAGTTTTAATTTATAATATATACATGTACTTTAAATTGCCAGAAGCACCTTTGTTTTTATCATTCAATTTTCCAAAGGTTCAAACATATATTCTAGGGTAACCACCAGGTCCTTTATAGGCCTAGACATGCAAGCCAACCCAGTTATATCTCTGTGTATTATGGGTATTTATTAGGGGTACATTAGTTAGGAAGTTTCTAGATGTTGTGTGGGGGGAGAGGATAAGCGAGTTTCGGCATTATTGTCTAGCTCTGTATATCAGAGACATGGGTGGCAAGACCTGGGTAAATTTCCAATTTCCCACGCATTGGTCAAGGTTATGCATGCATAGGGTTAGGGATGGACTCAACTTCACATTGATGGAAAGTCTGTTCCAGAGCCATACCTCTCAACCTGCAAGGTACAAATCTGTACATTGATTAACATAAAATTTACATGCATATTTGTGTAACTCCGCCCACTCCAAAGGAATTGTGTGATACCAACATTTAAACACAAAATGAAGAGCAGACAAAATATTAAACACAAAATATGATCGCTGCTATATAATGTAGTATTTTTAACCTACAATTGATTGTATTTAATGTAATATTACAGTGCAGGAGCATAAGTGTTATTGTGAGTGGAATTGTACTAGACAAAGGCTTCCTTAATTCTTCCCCAGACCAACAACATCCTGAAGGCAGAGTTAGTTAATACCTGCATTTTTGTGATGTTTTTCTTAGCTTAATTTCAGACAATTTAAGGTAAATGTCATGTGCAACATATATTAAACACCACTCCTTTCGTTAGTATAGTACTATAAAGCATTTATGAGTTATACACAATGTTGCAGTCTCTTTTGCAAAACAAGTCCACACAATAGTAAATAAAACAACAACAAGAACAAAAAGCAATAACTAATTGCTAGATTGCCCCTGCAGGGACAAACATCGCCCTGCCTACACATCAGAACGTAAACTGCTATGGTCTTTTGTCCAGTCAGTGCTATTTTATGGTGCCATCATGGATACAAGCTTTGCAACAAGTCAATTAATAATGTTGGAGAAAATGTCATAAATCAGCACAGTTACCCTAGGTTCTGTACCTATATCCCAAACACTGCAATCTCCATTTATGCCTCATGTGGCCTTTATTTAAAAATAAACATTATGTATTCTAAACAACGCCTTTAAATCTCTCCAGAGTCCAGCGTAAAGATTCATCATCAATCTCTAACTTCATTTAATGGTAACATCCTTCTAAATATCTCTATTTAGGTAATAATCAACTCATGAAGACATCATAAAGTCATCATAGCTTATACAATGATACTGTACTCAGGAATGTCATGGAAAGTGCATGGAACAACTTACCCTCAGGAATAAAGGTCTTTAACCACTACACTGACAAGGTACGCTGCCACTGTTATGAACTGTTCTTACTCTCTCATCCTTCCCCTCTATTCCTATTGTAGTACAACACCTGCAGTTACATCATATTAGTTGTGTACAATTTACATCTGCCTTATTTTATACTGCAGCCCCCTCCCAACAAAAAGAGACATATGTTAAAACAACTTATAAGCTGTACTCTGCTTGTTTTCCTGTCTCGTTCTATATACGACCAGCAATTCACTCAGTATATATTGCTATTGCTGTTAAGTCAACCGTATGCGCATGCAAAGTACAATATTACTACAGGCCCTTTTTCACTACATTCATTTCTTTGGATAACACTAACCTCTGTAGTGTTTGCCATCAAGTGTATTTAGGCAGAAAAGTAAACTACTAGATTATATAACTGTATATGCTAAACCAAACTTTGAACATCCCAGTCAACAAAACAATGCACAAACACTGAAATGAAACATTTCTCCAGACCCCCACTAATCCCTTCAGCAGTATGTTTCCAAGTATGTACAAGCACCAAAATGAAACATTTCCCCAGCGATCCATCCATTCCCTTCAGTAATTAAAAGTATGCACAAGCAGTTATGCACCAAAATGAAACATTTCCTCCAAACCCCCATTAATGTCTTCTGCAGTATGTGTCCAAGTATGCACAAGCACCAAAATGAAACATTTCCCCCAGTGATCCATTCACTTCAGTATTTTCAAGAATGCACAACCACCAAAAGGAAAGATTTCCCCCAGACTCCCACTAATCCCTTCAGCAGTATGTCTCCAGTATGTACAAGCACCAAAATGAAACATTTCCCCCACTGCACCAGTCCCTTCAGCAAGACAATTTCCAGCACTGATATTCATAATCATGGACTGGAACTTTGCATTTTTGTTAATCCGTGAAGACTGAACAGCAGTGCTATGCGATTAAGCAAGCCATGGACTTTCAGGATGACAACAGAAATGTAAAGGCCTTTTTACGAATACCGTTTTATCACCTCCCTCCCTCTATCACAAAAGTGTACAGTACAGTAAACTACACACACACACACACACACACACACTCACATACATGAAAGAATACATACATACCATATCATGCTAAAAATATTTAAGGATCTCTGTCAATTACTAACTTGCTTTAGAGGTAGAATACAAGAACAATAGCTAACAATGTGTGACCAACAGAACAGTAATGCAAAGGGCATTAAAAAATGGAAAAAAAAACCAAGCACGACTTTTGACATCAATCTGAGACATGGATTCATGAGTACTCTTCTCTAAGGATAGCACCATTGTGTTTATTCACGTATTCCATGCAGTGATGCTGCTTGTAGAAAGCATAAATGAATTACTCATACAGCAATTAATATGCTGTATGGAATTCGAAATTAATGCAAATGAAAAATAAAAACATGCAAAGAAGCAGGTATACATAAAGTACCTTATTCATACATATCGCAAAATGGCATGAGCACTGTCACTTAGACGCTACTCGTTTGAATTCATAGTGTCACAGGCTGGTACTAGGCTAGTGGTCCTAGGCCCTATACAAGCCTAGCCATAACAATTCCCTGGCGATTTCTTCCCACACTATTTACTTACCTGGACCCATGTCTAGCGACTGACATGATCCCCGGGGTGAATTTCCTTTCTCTCATCCCATCGTCAAGGTTCCTTTTGAAGAGGGCCAAAGAGGCAATCTGCTTGACATGTATGGGCAGTCTATTCCAGAGTCTGGGTCAGAAACCTATCCCTTCAGCATGTTTTGTTTATTGTGATGACAAGGTTTAGATCCCTGGAGCGTGTGGCTCTGAGGGATTGGGATTTCTTTAAGCGTAGCATGTTCAATAGCTCTGGGTTTGACATGGCCTTGTATGTTAAGCAGAGATCACCTCTGAGTAGACGATATGTGACAGAGTATAGCTGGAGTTTTTTAAGGTGGTCAGCGTAGGGCATCTGCTTTAGGGCTGTGATTCTTTTAGTGAGGTATTTCTGCGGCCTTTCCAGTTGTTGCAGTTGTCTTGAGAGGTACATACCAAATGGGGCACTGTATTCTATAATGGGTCTAATGAGAGATGAGTACAGTGGGAAAAAGATCTCATTTTTTTCTGGATGAAAAGCCATTAGTGATGAGATGTGCCACATAGAAGGATTTCCTGACTGTTGTGGCGATGTGGTTATCGAAGGTGAGACTACTGTCCACGTGTGTCCCCAAGTCTGTTATCACACTTTCAGTGTTTAGTGTACTGCCACCTATGTGGTAATTCATGGGTACATGCTTTTTTCCAAAGGGGATAACTATACATTTCTTGGCATTGAGCTTGAGCCCATGGCTCTGGCACCAAGCATCTGTTTCTGTAAGGCCCTTTTGTAGAGTATCCACATCATTTGGGGATTGAATAACAGCTCCCAGTTTGCAGTCATCTGCAGACTTTGTTAGCCAGAGTCCCTTAGTGTTGGCCTGTACTTCAATGAAGTAGGTGCCAAACAAGAGCGGTCCCAGGAATGAACCCTGAGGTACTGCACTTGTCTGGAGATGGGTTTAGCGTCGGCTATTTTTACAGTGTGGGTTCTCTCAGTAAGCCAGTTGGCAACCCATAGAGTGTATTGTACCTTAATTAAACCCTTCCTGTCACACTGCCTAGCTACTCTACTGCCTCTGACATTAACGGGACTGCTTTGCCATTTGCCACATAAGTGTTAGTTGATATGAAACACTAGCAGTACACTACACGATAACTAATAAAGCTACCCCAACTAGTAAATATATATATTAAAAAAGTAGACTACACAGTACTATAACAAAACAATAAATACACAAATCTCAAAGAAGCATACGTATACTGTATGCCACTGTTCTATGCTAGAAATTACAGCTGCGACTGCATTTCAACCATCTGGCGATTGGCGAATAGTCATAAAAGTAAAATAAGCAACAGCAACAGGTCAGTCATGCGAGAATTAGGTGTCTCAGTATAAGGAATATTAGGGGCCAGGCACAGTTTCTCCTAAAACTTTTGTTTTAATGGTAATATCACAGTTTACCTTCATAAACTCAAATCACAGTGGTTAGAATGCTCATATGAGTGACTCAAAACGACGAAAGTGAAAACATCAACAGTCCTTAATGTTCGAAAAAAAGAAAATCCAAAATCAGATTCACTGTTTTTCGAACATTAATGTCGAACAAAAAAAAAACGAAGTGTAAAAAAGGGGGCAAGCCCCCTCTGCACCCCCGCCCCCTACTTTATTATTCTAACTCCGAGATTGCACTACAGTGGGGAAAGGAACCATTTCCCAATCCCCACTATAGTGCAGTCCACCCCACCATGTCGAATGTGTAATGAGCGAATGTCACTGTGCATTCGCTCATTGCACATTTGAACCTTTTTTCTTTCGGCGTTTGCAAAATTTGCAAACAGCCTTTCAAACACTTGCTGTTCACCCAACTGTTTATCGCCTTTATAAAGGTAAACCTAATATCACATCTGTTTTGCTTGTTTTATTAGTCACATAAAATATTTAAACTAAAGTTAAGACTTGCGTGACCCACAAATCAAGTCATAGATAAAAATATACTGAAAGAAAATATTAACATTCTACAAAGATTAACAGCAAATAATAACTATACGTGAAAATGGACATAAATACTGACTATAGTTCATAAAGGGAAATAATTAATCGACATCTTGCCCAAGTGTACGTGTAAAACATTGCTTTATAAATGAAAATATAACTTTCTACCATATTAACGGATTGCAGAAATGAATCCAACTTGAAAGGATTACCAAAAGCAATATTGGTACATTTGCTAGTAACTATTCCTGCCCTATAAACTCAGGATTTAGCTGACCTTCTTTTAACCATAAAATCATGGAACAAAGAAGGCTACAGTCTGCTGCATTGGGATGATACAGGAATTTTCTTATTGTCTGTTATTTCAAACAAATGAAGTTGGAGTTGGATATGGCAGGACGTTACACAGTACACAACAATAATACACACTAGAAGGAGATTCTAGGGGGCATTACTAAATCAAAAAAATAATTTTGCCAATGAGTACTTAAATTCATAGTTAATGTACAGAAAATAGTGGTAATTAAAGAGCAAATTTGAACAATTTTTAAACATTCTTCCTGGGGAGTGCATAATAACAAATGGTAAAAAAATATATATTAATAAGCAGTACCTATCCACAACAAAAGAGCTGCCTCAACGAGGTAAATTGTGTTAAAGTTCCCTTTACGTTTCCATTTTTAGGCCTGTAACAAAGAAGTAAATGTAATAAAATCAGCTTCTGCTCGATCGCAGACACCCCTAAAAGCAATGGTCTTAGTACACCTTGTAGTGAGCTCAGAGACCATCCTAAACGAACAAGTTATCGAAATTTTATAAAAAGATCACTATAAATATAAACCGAAGACAACAGTACAATTCCTAGCTAGATGTAACATTCCACCTATCATTCTGTTATCCTTTATGATTATTTTCTGTACTAAAAGTATTAAACTGCGGTGCACCCACTTCTTCCTCTTACCTGCATCATTATACCATTCTCAGTCTCATGTTTCAGAAGCGGAAATGAAAAATATTCAGAATCCACAGACGAATTCCGATAGCATGGCAGTCTGCCTCATGATGCTGACATCATCTCACATGCCCCTGCATGCGATAATGTCAGCAAATATTTCAACTTAAAAAAAAAAAAAAACTGGGAAATTCGGGAATTAAAGGGGCCCCTCGTGAAGTCGTGGCACCCCATTATTTTGCCCTCAAAACCAGTAACTACTGAGGAATTTGGTATTGTTGAAAGGTATGTCCAGAGCACAGGGATCCTTTGAGACACATCTGTCTCACCAACATGTCTTTTTTATGTCACAAGCAAAATGTAAATCCTCGGATCTAGTTGTTCTGATGCTGTTCATATTGTGGATGTGCAAAAGGAGCAACAGAGCTGGATCCAAGGATGCCTTATATGCCTGGCAAAGAACGCCTCTCAGTAGCCTGTAGGAGATGAAGTATGGGGATAAGTCTTTAAGGTGATCCATACAGGACAATATGCTTATGTCCTGGATTCTGCTGATAAGGAACTTTTGCAGGCATTCCAACTGTTGCAAGTATCTGGTCAGGTGCATACTGAAGAGGGCATTAATTGTGGCTATATTATTGGTCTTATTGAGCATCGCCAATACCTGTTCCCTGTTAATAGTGGGGGGGGGGGTTATGATAGTAGGTATTCATAGAAAGAGGCAGGAGTGGAGTGGGGATGGTGAAGTTTCAGCTAAATTTGTCAGTTCGCAAATTCGCTGTGTCCTTTTGCTCATTTAAGGTGGCACCACTGACCACCAGTTCAGCACGCTGATGTGTGCTGCCTTTGAGGTTTTGGTCATAGCTGTAGAAGGCTTTGTGGTTGTTTTCAGCCTGTGAGACTTTAACCTCTTAATTGGCCTTGTTGGATTTAATTAGTACTATCAGTTTCTTGTTTAGTTTAATTAGAGAGCTCCTATCATTATGGGAGTCGCTCTTCCTGATTTTAGCCATGACACCTTTCCTTTTCTTATATACCCTAATAAGGTTAGGATTCTACCAGTGTTGTTTGTTTTTAGATATTGCTTTAGGCTTACTTCTGCTAGCCACAGCAGCCTCTATACAGCAATGTACTTGGTTTTACAAGATCTTTGTGAAAAATTACACATAGGTTGCTGTAAATTCAGAGTTGAGATGAGCACTGACTTTTCACAAATTATCACTGTGTAGGATGTAGTTTGCTTTGAATAGTTTGTAATTGTTACAGGGTTTGCTGGGTATATCAAGCTGATTTTTCTTTTAAAGGAGACAGATTCAAGGTTCAACCTCACCAGTGATGACGTGACATTGGGGGGGGGGGGTGCAGCATTCTCCCACATTGGTGAGTTCCAGGTCCAGAAGGTTTGAACCTCTGGTGAGTGTGTACACTATCTGGTCAAGAGTTTGTGTTTATAAATTCCTGGAATTGTTGTGCCTGCAAGTATAAGGCATGGCATGTTTCCCAGTCTACAGAGGGGTAGCTAAAGTCCCTCATGAATAGGGTATTTAGTTTAATGGTGAGTGTCTCCAGGAGGTCTAGGTATAAGCTATGGGATTCAAGGGACATAGATGGTGATGTATAGCTTGCTATGCTATGTCATAGGACTTTGTCTTCGGTGATTTGCATGTGGATAAATTGCAGGGCATTCATCCTGTTTAACCAGTGTAGAGTTATGCTCGTTTCTAATATAGACAGACTCCTCCACTTTTCATCCCTCTGAGTAGCTGATGGCCTAAACTTGTGGAAGACACTGAAGCCTTCCACTGCTGGAGAACATTCTGCAGATTTAAACCATGCTTTGGTAGTGGCACAGATTCTATATTCTCCATACTGAGGAGAGATTGTAGGGTGTGGAGTTAATTGTTCAGGGCCCTAGCATTGAGCAGTTATGCCTGTTGGATTCTTTGGGTTTTATTTGCTATGTTAGTAGGTTTGTAATGTTGGCATTGCTTAAAAAAGGCTCAAAGTGGATAGATAAAGTTTAGCTAGTATTCAGAAGCCTAAGGGAAATGGGTGCAGATACTGGTTGTCATATGTTAAAAACAAGCTCTTGACAAAACCATGCGATTCTCTGCAGGTGGCAAATCCAGCTGAGCAATACCATTAGACTTTTAAACATTTAGGCCAATTTACAAACTTAGTTTAAAGTTCACAGAATTAATAAGATGATTACCACTCCAAAACTTGCCATTAGTGATACATCCATACATTCTGGCATACTAGCCAGATTAGATATGTTCCTGTTGATAAATTAAACTGTACCCTCCAACATCCACCCCCATACTGACTGCCATTTATAGATTACCACATCTACAGATATAGTTTCTAGGCAACTCCTATTTAAGAACTAGTACTTTCAAAACAAAGAACTCCCTTGCCTTAATAAACGTATTGTCGGAGATCTCCAAACTCTCTGTGCAACTGAAGTAGTTGATTTGTACTATAACCAGTGGTAGTAAAATAACTTATCCACAGCTCTTAGTCTTTAGGCAGGAAAGATTGTTATTTGCCATCTATCTGAAAAAAAAACTTTAAATTTTCAGGTACACTATCCACATTTTTTAGTCCTTTAAACAGAAAAGTTGTAAGACTCAATAAACTTTCTAAATAACAAATACACGTACAACTGAATAAGTTCTTTACTCAGTATATTTGGAGTGACATTGTGTGTGTCCCTGACAGTCTAAGTAGTTTTCCTTTTGCCAAGTAAAGGGCCTTCTGAAAAGTCTCAGAACTCCTGTTCCATCCAAAAGCAGCTTCCACCAGGAAGAAACTTGTCAACAATTTCTAAATTTACTGATGTACATCCCAGTGGTATGATAAATCACTAATAACCTATCCAATGGCATCCATTGTTGCCAGTTAATAACCTATCCAATGGTGTCCATTGCTGTCAGTTAATAACCTATCCAATGGCATCCATTGCTGCCAGTTAATAACCTATCCAATGGCATCCATTGCTGCCAGTTAATAACCTATCCAATGGCATCCATTGTTGCCAGTGTATGGAAACATATTGTTTACTACAGGCCTGAAAAGTGAGTCTCTGAACATCAAAACAGGAAGGTTGTAGATTTCCTGCAGTTGACATTTGCTGCATTGGGATTGCCAGGTCACACATTAACTCTACTGTGGTCTTGCAGAAGGAGAAGATGAGTTTTAAATTTCTTTTCCACCTTACTCTTTTCTCTGTGTTTGAATGATCTTGAAGTAGGTGTAATTAGAGGTCGCGGTGTGGGGGCTTTCTACTGGCAAAAAATAATTGCTTTCTGTATTTTATAATCTTTGGAGTATCATTGTTTGAGACTGTAATCTCCAAAGATTACAGAATTTTAGTTTGTGCCAACTAACAAATGAAAATTAATCATAGTGAAATAACATTTGCGATGCGCTTTCTTACTTTAGGAGAAGCCATTTCTCCTAGGTTGTAATCATATAAATTTATATAAATATAAGTATATATATATATATATATATATATATATATATATATATATATATATATATATATATATGGGTACATGTTAGTACATCGACAAGTGAAAATATCGACATCCACTTCACCGACACATGAAATAATCGAAACCGCAAATCACGGACATTTAACAGGTAAGAGGTTTAAATTTCGCTAATCATGCCTACCATGTTTTAGTAAGTGTGGCAGTGTTATGCATGTGTGGTAGGCATGCTTAGCGAAATTTAAACCTCTTACCTGTTAAATGTCCGTGATTTGCGGTTTCGATTATTTCATGTGTTGGTGAAGTGGATGTCGATATTTTCACTTGTCGATGTACTAACATGTACCCATACATATATATATATATATAATATATATATATATATATATATATATATATATAATTTATATATATATATATATATATATATATATATATATATATATTTATATTATTTATATATATGTATGTATATATAGACTTCTTGCGGTGGTGCAGTGGTAGCGTTGTTCTCCCGTTTGATTCTCGGCTTGGGTTGGGAGGGCCTTCTGTGTGGAGTCTGCATGTCCTCCCTGTGGTCGAGTGGGCGTTTGAAAGACATGCGTTGAATGGGCGCGCCTTCGTTGAAGGTTGGGTGTAGGGCTGGCAACTCGACACCATAAAAACCAACTGCCAATTATTAGCGGTCTGGAGTTCCGCTGTGGCGACCCCTAACCGGGAAAAGCTGAAAGACAAACAACAACAACATGTGTGTGTATATATATATATATATATATATATATATATATATATATATATATATATACACACACACACACACACACACACACACACACACACACACACACACACAGGCCTTTTCGGTATTTCCCATTCAGCTACAGTTGTATGTATTGCCATTGATTGTTTTTAATATGGAACTTTAATTGACAAGTCTTTCTATAAGACAGACACGATAGTGCTGCTTCCTACCAATCATCTGCATTCCAGACTTCTTAAGTTAAGTGTAAGAATTTTACTTTGGTAGAGTCATCCTTACAGTTCATTTTATAAAACTGGAATTGCATATTATACCCTACTGAACATTTATCTTTTTCCATGATAAAGAAAACTGCCTTTTGTCACTTTCTGCACCCTGCATTAGTGTTCTTTAACAATAAGATTAACATCTTGCAATAGTTTATCAGGTATTTGCCATTATACACTGATCTCTTTTCTTTATGGTGACTTAAGTTCACCCTTTAGTAGTGTTCTTTTCCACTGGGCTACTTGGCTATGTTGTATTAGCACAACTCCCGATCCTGGGGCAAACAAACAAATGTATTAGTTGCAACATCCAAAAAATTGCACTGCCTCTCCTTCTAACCTTGCACAATACATATTTCATAATAAAAAAAAAAGAAACGAGAAAATAAATTAAATCCAGTAATAAAGTGTATAGTATATATCAATGGACCTAAACAAGCCTGAGTACTAGAGAAAATATTCTAACACCACTGCTATAAACAGAGCTCTTTTTTCATTATAATTAGATTTGATCTCCAAGCAGTCTATTAACAAACATTATTTTTTATCCATAACTTAGTAAACAGAAGTTATTTTCTTTTTTATTCAAATATTTTATTGCATTTTCCAAGAAAAATAAAAGACACCAAATGACAAAAAGTACTCATTCTTAAGGCAAAATATTAACAAAGTAAAAACTATTAAACAGAAGGTTTTGACTGATGAGTTGGTCAAATCATTCTAATTGCCCCATATTTCTTTTTACAGTTTCTGTATCTAATGTTCACTGGTAAACTGCACAAGGCAAGAGGTTCTTTAGGACTGTCTTCCACCTACCACTTTTATATGTTTTAGTCTGTTTATTATTCATATCCGTAATCAGCAAGACCTCATAACTGGCTTTGGCTGCTATGGTAAAAATTTGCATTTCATCAAATTACCTTAGAATTGTATGGAAACTTTGCGGATGTCCAGGCAACATAACCCTAATTTGCACATGTGATGCCATTACTCAGAAGAGCACTTCTAGACTAAACATTTCCACTGCTACCTGTTCCTAATTTTTCCTGTTTCATACATTTTAGTTTTCCCACACATCAGAATCAGTTGAAAAAAGAGACAATGGAGACATGTAAAGATATGTAAACAACCAGAAAGGTGAGTGCAGAACATTGGCTTCATATATATCCATAGTGTAAAACATACCTAGCAACAATAAAGATCTTGTAAACAAAGTAAAACCATGCCATACAGATCACTACACTATAAGTGGCATAGGGGGGTGTCTGTTACATGCAGCTTTGATTACCCTATATAACATACCCTATACAAATTCTGACCAATAAGCATTTTTTATAGTACTACTAAACATTCTGGTTTCAAAATGGTTAAAATAAGTTGTTTTATGGATGCCATTTCTTTTCTTAAAAGCTGAAATAGAGAGAAGTGGAAAGAAGAAGAAGAAAGTGGAAGCACTTCAGTGAAGAAATGTATAACCTAGAGTACTTCATTCTGTAATTTAAAACCAGATGCCTTCTGAATATTTAAATGCAGTCTCACCACTGCTCAACTGACACAGATGCATTTCTGAAGTGTTTGAATAAGCATTAATGGAAGAGAGCACTGAAACAAAGAAATCATTCAAAATGCGCTACTGTTTCTTACTTAAATGTGATTCACCATGTGCAGGTGCCTGGTTGTGTTATTATTGACAAGCTTAGAATCATAAACAGCACTGAAGGAATAGAAATGAATACATATGGAATAGTACAGATATTCAGAGGTGAAGCCTTTTAGAATGCACATAAAATGAGTCTCGGTTGTAATTCTGAACTGAAAAGGCACAATCGGTCTCAAATAAGAAGAAATTACACATTGCGATTTTGTTATATTTAAAATTCCTTATTACAAATACGCATTACTGTGAAGGAAGCTATTTCTAAATTGGTGAGCTGGGTTGCAAGTATTGTAGTGGGTTCATAACACTGTGTGTGTAAGTGTGTGTGTGTGTGTTTTGTGAGTGCATGCATACTCGTATGTGTGACTTGTGTGAGTGCATGGCATCAGTCTGTTAGTGTGCATGTGTGTGTATGTGTGTGTGTATAAATAGATGTCTATATATGTATGTGTGTATATATATATATATATATATATATATATATATGTGTATGTATGTATATGTATGTATATATATATATATATATATATATATATATATATATATATATATATATATATATATATAGATATATGTTTGTTTGTGTGTGTTTATATATATATATATATCCAAAAGTGTGTGTGGGTTTATCAGGATGTACCCATGGAAGGTGTGGTTCGATCATGAGGGTGAAGTTTAAGAAAAGGAGTTTGGTGTTGTTTCAGAACAGCTAACATAGCTTTTACAGTCACTTGCCTATGTTACCAACTCTGCATTTCTAAACGTCATCTCTAGCATTTGCATCAAAGCTACATGTAGAACCCTATCACATGCTCTTGTCTCAGCTAGACATTTTCTATCCGTCACTTATGCAGTGTATAAAGACCTTAATTATAAACCAGGCATCACAAATCTAAGGGAATGATTCCTGTACTTTGAATCTTGTACCATTGCAACTAATTATTTATGCGAGGAAGTGACTGAACTTAACAACAAGCTTATAGCATATACCCATTACTACCTTGTGCTATAGCCAATACCGGATACTCTCAAGGTGCATCTACATAAATCACTGGTCTCCAGAATATCACTTACCTTATTTACGTTTAAGTAACAGAATATGGGGATGCACTTGACATACTCTATTGCAAAAATGCTTCTTTTCTAGGATACTAAGGAAATAATTTAGTGTCTTTCTCTAAAATTATTTCAAATTAATATTTTTTCCTTTTCTACAGCAAAATGACTTGGACTGAAACATTTCTGGGTAATTATAGTAGAAAGCCTCATTTAGCAGGGGATGCTGTAAACATGCTTAAATCTGTATGGTTGAGAGACCAATGACTTCAGCAATATAGCACAATGTAACTGGCTGCAAAAATTGGAAAGAGTCATAAAACAAAGTTAGTGCCTGCATATTAATATCTGAAGAGTTATTGTACACTATTGTGGAACAAAATGTTCCTGGAGAGACAAACCAAACAATACATGTAATGCAGGCCTGTATTTTGTACTGCAGCACAGGCCACAGGGGCTTATGCTGTCATAGAACTTGCAGTCCTAGATGTAAAACAGTAAACAGTAACACATATTTCAATACAGGCCTTCCCTGGAGAATGCACTAGCTAAAGAATTGTTTACACAACATCAGGCTATAGGTTATAGAGAACATTGTTTTAATACTTCAGAAGGGAACATGTAGTGTTATTGCTCTGGGCCAGCTTCATGTCTTGAACTAATATGACGTTTGAATGAATGTAAACATTTTCTGTGTGTGGGTCTTTTGGCTTTTAGGGGTTAGGGGTCGCCACAGCAGAACTCCGGTCAGCTAATGATTGGCAGTAGAGTTTTACGTGCTGGCTTGCCAGGCCTAATGCACAACCTTCAATGAAGGACACCCATTCACGCATGTCGTCACACAGTAGACGCTGTGAGAATCGAACGGGCAGTGTCTAACTGTGAGGCGACAATGCTACTGCAGCACCACCACCACAGTAGTAAACATTTTCTGTACAAGAATAAAATTGTGTTGCTGAACCTCAGTGCACCAGTATGCAACTGCTAATAGATATTGTGTGCTAATGTTTCTGATAAATACACGGATCAGATTTGCCTTCTGCACCATGTGTGGGACATTGCCTGATTGTGCTTCTCTTGTCACCTGATCATAGATAGTACTGACGAATAACTACTGGGTTTCCCATTGTGATAAGCAGGCTGGGCCCTGAAATCAGGAATAAAGTCTTCAGCAAATACTTAGCTAAGAAGGATCCATCCCTGAAGATTAAATCTTTTATACTAGCATGCTGTAGGAATTTGCTATTATCAGGGCAGTCTGCGTCTCCCAAGCTGTAATTCAATATGCAATGTCCTATAACACTGATCGTATCTAAAACATTTGCAGATTTCCTATTCAATTTTGTCATTTTGTGAAGACAGAACTTTTGATTTACATTACACTGGTGCAGGATTGTTTGGGTGTTCATAAATATGAATCACATTGCTCCGATGTTTATTATGTGCAGTAGCAAAAAGCTACTTATACATAAGATGTTATAGAATTTGGCCAAATGTGAAAACATTGGCTGGGATTCAGAAAAGTTTCCCATGATGGAGAAGCCTGAAGACGGCCATTTTCCTCCTGACTGTAAGTCTTTCCAATTCTTAGACTGCCCTCCTGTGGAGATTTCCATTAATGGGGGCCTCAGCACAGAGCTGATTGCTAATGCAGCAATCCGAGGGAGCAGCTAATATTAATTTACCATGTGCTTTCCCCATGAAATGTCAGCAGCTTTCAGTTTACACTGCCATGTGATATAGAGCATATTCAACTGGGTAAAATGTCACTGTTGAAAGAAAAAGTGGATGTAGTCAAAAGATGGCTTCGCTCCATTCACTCGTATGGAATTACTTGGGGTGGAGGAAAGTCAAGCAAACACATGGAAGTCGGGGAGTGTTAGGGTGTGTATGTGTGTGGATGTGTTTGCGTTCATGTCTCTTCATATTTTTGTTCCAGCCCTCATAACCCAAGGATCTCTTGTCTGTCAGTCATGCAGGACATGCTAAAGTTTCATTCTTGTCATTGATCATAAAGTGCATTGTGTTGCTGGAACTGTTGCTCTATTAAGTTTGCAAGTAAATGCGGCAAATAGCTTAAAACTGTCCCTGATTTTCCAGAACATTCCTGATATCACCCCTTTATGTGCCCTGTCCCTTGTAACTCGTGGACCACTGCAATCAGTAAATAATGCCAAATATTAGAGTTCCATACTTCTTATAATAAACAAATTACTATCTCCAGGGGAACCCCTCAACCCCTTCCATAACAAACTTTCTAATGAAACTGCATCCCTGCTTAACAACTTTTTCATTGAAACAATAGAAAAGCTTACTAAACCAGAAACTCTTGATATTAAGACTCCAACCCCCACCTCATCTCTTCCCTTGTTCTCCCTAGCATCCGCAGCAACTTCCTTCATCAGATCACTTCTTAACAAACTCAAACCCTGTTCCCCATCAGCTGACCAACTCCCTCCATTATTTCTCAAACATGCAGCTGAATCTGTTGCATACTATTGTACATACAATAGATCCATCTAAAAAATACAGTACCAGATATCTGGAAAAAAATCTTCATAATTCCCCTCCACAAGGGAGGAAATTGTACAGAACCCTCAAATTACAGGCCTGTTACCATATTATCCCCTTATCCAAGATACTGGAAAAATGTATACTTAGACAAATACTAAACCACCTCTTAAAGGCAAACCTGATTACACCCACACTGCACGGTTTCGGTCTCTCGCACATGACTACCACTACCCTCCTATCTTTCACACACAACATTGCCTAAGCCAGAGATCATGATAAACTCATATCAGCATTTTTCTTGACCTAGCATTTGATACCATTTCCCATCCAGTCTTCGTAAACAAACTTTACAACCTACACCTCTCCATCTCTACTACCTCCTGGTTTAACAGTTAATTCTCAAACATATATCAGTGCATCAGATGGCAAACATCATTCTCCCCTTTCTGTCTTAAGATTGGGGTTCCACAGGATTCTCTCCTGGGCACCCCACTTCTTAATATATTTACAAATAACCTCCACGTCTCCTGCCCCCAATCTACCTTAATGCAGTACACAGACGATTCAACAATTATCAACACTTCCGACAATATACAAAATCTCCACACTATCACTCAACAATCTCTCCATCTATTAGAACAATGGCTAACTGAAAACAACCTGCTTCTCAAACCTAGAAAGGCCAAGCTTCTCCTTTTTCTTCCAAAAAACCTCAGTCCAGCTAAAGACAACATCACCATCTCATCTTTAGATAATACACTTATAACCGTCAACTCAAACACCAAATTGCTTGGTGTTACTGTAGACGACCAATTTAAATTTGACCTACATATCTTAAACTGTATCAAAAAAGTCCAATAAAAAAAATAGGTATTCTGCAAGGGTGCCCACAGGCAGGTGCAAGGGGGTGCACTTGCACCCCCCTGGAATCGGCTGGCCAGGAGATTAATTTGCTTCTAATTTAAAAAAAAAAATTTAAGGGCATTCTTCTTTAAGAACACCTTTTGCGTCCAGTCATACAAATGTAACAGGTGCTTGCGACCTGTTTTCTTCTTCTCCATATGTGCGACTGATGGCTTACATCTTCATCTTCTGCATTCGTGAGCAGAATTTGAATTCCAGATGGCCCCTGGAACTATAGAGCGAGAGTGAAGGAGCACCCCCCCCCCATTTTTGAGGGAGGCGCTTTTCATTTAAACTTTCTGCTGACATCATCAGCAGAGATGCCGTTTTGAGTCCAGGAATAAGGTATTCCATTAGAGTCAGAGCAAGCAAGCCATTTCAGGATCAGAGAGGGATTCTACAAAGGTAGGTAGTGCCATTTAAGCCAGCAGAGAGGGATTCTGGTAGTGTCATTTAAGCAGCAGAGAGGGATTCCAGTAGTGCCGTTTAAGCAGCAGCGAGAGATTCCGATAGTGCCGTTTAAGCAGCAGAGAGGGATTCCAGTAGTGCTGTTTAAGCAGCAGAGAGGGATTCCACAAAGGTATGTGTGTGTGTGTGTGTGTGTGTGTGTGTGTGTGTGTGTGTGTGTGTGTGTGTGTGTAATGATGATTCATTGATGCTAAAATGTTAATGGAAAAATGAATAAGGTGCAAACTTTGTAATATATATCCTTTATGCAGTCAATATTATATGTACTGTATTCATGTGAACATGGTTCTAATGAAAATATTTTTTTAAATTAAGATATTATTTACTTATTTTGACAGACCAAGTGCTTTCAATCAAAGATAAAGGTGCAACCAGCAAAGCTTCAATCGCTTTTAAGATCCACAGAGTGAATTAATGCATGTGGGAATGAAAAGGCAGTAGCTAAAATTAGGGTGCAGTTTAAGCAGGTTAAAGATGACAAAATTGCTCTTGTTGATATTAGGACTCCATTTATAAAGGCATTATTTAGGTTAAACTGTATTGTTTAGTGGTTCGTATGTATTCTGGAAGAATAGTTACAGTTCCCTTTAATGTGGAATTATTTAGATGACTGCGGTATACACTTTGCATAATTACTAATATTGTTGGATTGTAACGACAGAAGTTTGAGTGGCCTTTTATGGTTGAAACTTTCTGAAATGGATAGTTTAGTCATTACTGGTTCATACATTTTGTTTCACTACTTACTAGAAGACTGTTCCAAACTACAAATTTAAAACACATTCTAACAAGTGGTGCTGTATTATACAAGGAATATAATTTAATTCAAATCAGGTTAATACAATCAGGAAGGTGAATCAAAGAATGCATACATGTACGCTTGCACACAGGATGCAGGAGATCAAAATGGGGAAGAGACCATTCACCATTGGAGTCCCCCAGGGTTCAGTGCTGAGACTTTTTCTGTTTGGCATATACATCTCAAAAGTAAAAGGAAATACCAAAGGGCTTTGGCCAACTAAATTTGAGATGACTGCAAGCTAGAGCAGTTATGGAATCCCCAAATGACTTAGCCATCATGCAGGAAGGTTTGTCCCAAACAATAAGTGGTGCTACAATCATGAATTGAAACTAAACTCCAATAAATACATTATTGTATCCTTTGGGAAGTCATCTACTCCAGGGAACTGTCAGATTGACAATGCCCCCTGAGAAGTGAGCCAGTTGTTTGGCATTTGGGAACTTGTGTGTACAGTGACCTAACTTTTGACCAACATGTGCCCAGAGTAATAAAGTCTTTCTATATTGCACAGCTTATAAACAAATTGATTTTGACTAGATCTAGAGATGTTATTGTCCCCCTTTACAAAGCACTCATTAGGTCAATCATTTTGTATAATGCCCACTTTGGCATGTATCTGTCCAGACCCATATGCAAAAGCTCTAGATCTAATCAAAATCAATTTTAGTAAGGATACAAGTCCTAAACAATAGGTCTTGCATGGACCACCTGAAAGATTTATCACTATACTCAGTATCCTACAGAATGCTTAGAGGTGACATGTCTGGTGTAAAAGGCATCCTCCGACCTAATACAGTTGGACCTACTGAACATCAGCAAGTCAAATGGCATCAGAAATACTCAGTCCAGGTATCTAAACTGAATTTTGTGGAGATATGGATATATATCACAGAGGCCACCACTGTTCCAGAACAGACTATCCATTCAAGTAAGACAAAGCTCATCCCTGTCCACATTCAGAAGCAACTTGGATCTAAAGATGGGTAATAGAAAATGTACTTCAGGATTGCCCTTCATGCCACTAATGGATAGAGGCAGTTCCTAAATGCTGCACCCCTTATATGGGTCCCCTCAAATTAACTATAGTATGATCACATTTATTCTCATCAGGGCTTGTATACAATTATAAGCCATGGGATAGGTAAGGCCAATCAGGAAATGTTAATTCAAGCACCAAAAGGGAAACTGGCTAAACTTAAAATGTTCTCCATGTTGAACCTATGTTGTGGTAGTAAATAGTTTTAAAAATGTGTCGTTTTTAGATCACTAAGTGCCTCTCACCCCCCCCCCCCCCCCAGTCTTCAACAGCTTCAGGTGCCTCTGTAAAGCCATTTGGACTTGAGACGATCGTACAAGTGAAAGATAGGTGTGTGCGTGTGTGTTTTTTAAGTGTTTAAGAGGTGTGTGTGTGTGTGTGTGTGTGTGTATGCGTGTGCGTGTATACATACATTTGATTATAAATGTCTTTAATTAACTGGTGTAATCATCAGAACAACCACCAACCTTAGAGAATCTGCATGTCTATTACAAACTCCCCAAATGAGTTAACAGACATGGTAGCTAAAAGATCTCCACTTAAATTAGTAAAGTGTTGAAGAAAGTGCCTCCTGAATTTAGAAACTCACAACAGGCTTACATACAAATCTCTTATGGCAATCCACCTTCACACCAGATTGATATGTGGTTGTGATATTACCCATGTAAACTTAGATATCTTCTTTTCATTAGATTAACATTGCAAAGTTTAATTTTTACCGTATTTTATGGAGAGAGCTCCATGTGCTATACTATTTCATGGTCAGATTAAGGATAGCAGTTTGCTACTGATAACATTCATTGGTACCCTATCACTTTCTGTCATTGTTATCAAAATACATGTCAAGCAAAGCTGTGCTGAATTTCATGATGGTTTTGTCAAAATTATTGTTCTGTAAATTGTTTATTTTGCTGCTTTGTAATGTATCACTGTCTGAAATTATTCTGTTACTTGTACTTTGTCATGCTGTTTTGTTCCCCAGATGATAACCTTTCTTAGTTTTATTTGTATTTATATATGTTATGTACCATCTTCTAAATTATCACAGCTTTCCCAGGCAACAAGACCCTGTCCTCTCATCAGATCTCTTTTGCTGTATGTTATAGTCATTATCTGTGATAGAAAATGGCCTCAGGCTACTGTTCATAATTCAGTGTTTTGTTGTTTGTCTTACTACGCTTGTCATACTTGATGTTCCTTATCTTTCTGACTACACTATCTGGGTTTGTTTGTTTCAGTTTTCCTTTTAACAAGTTTTGTAACTGTTCTGGTTCAGCAGCTTTCATCTTTGGCTTTCAGGTCGAGGTGGTCCATTCTGTTGAATTAGATGGCACTAAGATGTGGCAGCCCTTCACGTCAGTGCAATGCATGTGGTCTCAGGCTTCCTCCCCTGCTAGCATCAAGGTGAGTCTAGTGAGTTAGCTTCCACATATTTCTGTTAGTGGTCCTAGACTTTCTTCACCAGGTTCCTTTCAGGTGCCATTTTCTTGCTGACAGCAAGATAGGCCCTGGAGCTGCTGCCTTTGACACTCTCCCCGGTGGCAGTACCATCAGTGTTATCAAGACCAGAATGATCAAGGGTCACACTGGCATCGGAGCTGAGAATCCACTCTTTAAATGTTAATGTAGAGTTTGTCCTGATAACTGAGACATTGTTTGGTGATTTGGGGTGTAAGAGCCCTGTAAGAATGTTACTGACCACGGTGACAGAGAAAGAGGGAGGTGTGTGTGTGTGTGTGTGTGTGTGTGTGTGTGTGTGTGTGTGTGTGTGTGTGTGTGTGTGTGTGTGTATGAATGTGTGTGTGTATGAATGTGTGTGAATGTGTGTGTGTGTATGTGTTTGAATGTGTGTGTGTGTGGGGGGGGGGGGGTCATACCGTGTAATTATTCAGATGTTTGCCTCATATTTTTGGTTTCTATCTCATAAAATTGTGTTTTTCTAGCAAATCCGTTGAGTACTGAAGTCAGAAAATAATGGCAGACATTTGAGCTTTAGACTTCATATCTTTCAGAAAATGCATACTAATGCAAAACATGTTCTATCCACCTTCTAAGGAGGTAGGGGATGAATGTGTATGACTCATACCTCTCAACTGTACAGATTTTCACAGAATGTCCAGATTTTTGCATTATATTTTTGGTCTGTTCCTAATAAACATTCTGTTTTTGACAAATCACTGGGATGAGCTAAGGATTAAAGTTACTAAATAAATGGCATGCATTTGAGTTTCAGACTTGATGTCCTTCAGAAAATATATTCTAACACAAATCATGTTATTCTAGCAACTTTCTAAATGTGTCCCTAGTTTGGGGCGTGTGTGGGTGTGTGTGTATAAAAGGGAGGTAGCATACCCCTCAGCTGTCCAGGTTTTTGAAGAATGTCCAGATTTTTTGCCCCATATTCCTCCTAAAAATGATTGAAGTTGCTAAATAGTTTTAGACATCATATCCTTTAGAAAAATGCATAGCAACACAAATCCTGTTATTCTAGCAATTTTATAAGTTCATGAAAGCAATATTTATAATCTGTCCCTGCTTATTTTTGGCTTTGTCCAGATTTTTTGCACTAAGAAGTGTGTGTGTGTGTGTGTGTGTGTGAGAGAGAGACAGACAGACAAGAGTCAGAGAGAGAGAGAGATGCCCTAGTTAGATCTAGCAGGTGGAATTTATTTTCAAGTGCATTTTCAAGGAATTGTGAGCTAAAAGGGAAGCAAAGGTTACTGCTGCTCATGCTAAGTCTGCTTAAAATGTGCAACTGTTTTGTTTACCAAATGGTATCATTATTGTAGCATAGAATTTTAAAGCAGTGTTAGTATAGCAGGTAGCATACTTGCATCTTGATGCTAAGGGCTGTAGGTTCTATTCCTACAGCATGTACATTTGCATTTTAAGGGGGTATGGTACTGCAGTCCTTAGTATGTCCTCTTTTGGATGAGACACCTGATAACTATGAACCTGTTTTTTAGCTTGCCACCCATTCTCTATTACAATATACAACTTACCATTTATTTTAATGTAACATAGGCAATTTATTCTTCAAGGGCAACAGGCACTGAATTTGTAAATGAAACAATGAAATATAAAGTTGTTTTCTAGCAACAACCTCTTCATTGGTTTCAGATCTCTTTTATGTGGAATTGACTTTTACTTCTGCAGAGATTCTGCATATTGATTGATACTGGTGGATTGTATGACAGAAGTTTGAGTGGCCCTTTATGGTTGAAATGTTATGAATTGGGCAGGTTGTCATTATTGGTTCATATGATTTGTTTCATTGCTTAAAGGAAAAATGTTCAGAACTTAAATTTAAAACACACACTAACAAGTGGTGCTGTATTATACAAGGGATATAATTCAATTATTATATAGTGTAATTAATACAGTCAGGAAGGTGAATCAAATAACTTATTGCATGGTTCTAAAAATGTGTGCAAGGAGCCTATGATTTTAAAACAGCCCAAAGGTAAACTTACCCTGCCACTGGCCAGATGCATTTTCTTTGAATGTGGGTTTCAAAGGTAGAGCAGTTTTAATGCTAAGTCTGTTTTCATTGTAAGATTATTGCTTTGTTTAGGTTTAGTAAATATCTATCAGTGTTTGTACTACAGAATTTGAAATAAAAGTTGTAAATGAAATCCAAATATCTGTTATCATTGTAGAAGTAAAGCATAAAAGAGTATGCACACTGAGAGATTTGAACAGTGTCTATGACAAATGGGGAGAAATATCTAAGTAATGGGACACTGGAATGGCTGCGTGGGAGCGGTGGCTATGTCGGCAGAGGGGGTGGGGTTGTGTGTGTGGGGCTCTGGGTTTGCACCCTTCTGCAAAAAATCCTGCGGGCTCCCTTAGTCTACTGTACCGCAACAACAAATATATACCTAACAAATCTAGACCTATACTGGCTCAAACATTTATTCTACCATCCCTGCTGTATGCTGCTCCCATACTTACTAACCTTCAAAATAATCTTTTAACCAAACTAGAAATCACCTATAACAAGATATGCAGCCAATAATAGTTACAAATCCCATCATTGTATATCCCTGAAAAGCTTAGGATGGCCTGAGCTTCCCCACATGCTTCAAATATCACAACTACAAATTGCACACAGCATCCTTAATAGATGCAGTTCCTGCCCTACCCTTAAATGCATAATTATACCCTACACACCCAATCATGACCTCAGAAGCACACAACAAATCCTTTTGCAGGTGATCAAGCCATTCAGTTGCATACACGGAACAAATGTCCATTGTCCCTTCGCTCCACTACCAGAAGTGGCAAATTCAAAACGTAACTAAAAATTAATTTCCAACATGCATGGATCTGTACTTACCTAGTGAATTTTTCTTCTCACATTTAACAGAACCTATGAACCTATATCTGCCTCGTATCTACCTAGGCTATCTACATGTATTATTTTCCCTGCTTTTAGTACCTATGCTATTAAATGTATCTTTGTTATACTATGTCATGATGTTACTCTGAATTTTTTTTTTATTTTAGGCATTGCTACATTCCTTGTAAGTAACTTAATGCTAACCAAATTTCTCAAACATTTTGCTACTACATTGTCAAAATACTTTTGTCTTCTATATATTCATATTGTATATTTCTGTCTGTTTTTGTACTATTAAGTATCTTACAACTTGAATTGCTAATTTTTTTTTCCTTATTTTTGAATTACTTTCCCAGAGCTTTTCTCCTTGGGTCTCTGCTGAAAAAGGCCTCTGTGGGCCCAGTCGGACTAACCCGGAGGACAAATGTAAAAAATAAATAAATAAATAATACAAAATACATACTAACACAAGCTTTTCTCGATTAGTGTAGAGTGTTAAATCTCTAGCTTGTTAAGCTGTTTTCTAAGACAAGCATATGAGATTCACCCCCTACCATTCCAACATTTTACTTTATTTTGTTTTAAGAGTACCTTTAGTGACACAGAGGTCTAATACTCTACTAAGGAACTGGGTGTGTGTCAGAGTTACAGGGTTCAAAACTCCATCTTCTTTTTACTTTAACTTATGTGTACAAGTATCCTTGATAACTATTGCTCCCCCACCCCATATCTTTCACTGTGCAAAAATTTGTTCTATAAAGTCTTCAAGAGACTTTGGAACACAATATAAATTGCATCATTGGTTCCTAGTGTCCACACACAAACACACACAGCTCTCCTTACCCAATAACACACCCAGAACGAAATCAGCTATTCATCCAGAAAAACACACACACACACACACACACACACACACACACACACACACACACACACACACACACACACACACACACACACATCCCTACCATATTAAATTCAGCTAAGCTCCTCGTGGTGTCCTGCAGAGTACTACAAGCAGCAGAGAGACAAAGAGAGACTTTCAACTGATTTAAGTATTTTTTTTTTTTTTTGCATTTTTCTCCTGCGACTGCTAGTTTTCACCTAAAACACAATCTACTAGCATTTCTGTACTATGAAAAGCTATTTTCTGCTGAAATACTTGCTTTTTATGCTGTTTGCACTTTCAATGTCATTTAAAGTCATTTTCTGTGTTAAAAGCATCTGTTTAACTATTGTAGGCTACACACTCAGGTGCGCTAGCCTGTTTAAAGCATTTAAAGTGTGTTTGTGTGGTGTACTGTTGTATCTGTAAAAAAAAAAAAAAAAAAAAAAAAAAAATCTTGTTTCCCGCCTTTTCTAAGCTAGTCTAGTCCTGTTTTCAGGTTCTGTGAATTCAGGGCTGTGGTAGAAGTTCCTGTGTTGCCCATATCCTTACTTTGATAGGAGGAAGTTTCTCTGTTCACCAGTGAGAGTGGGGAGCTTTGAGCAGCCTATCTGTCCCTGGAGGAGTGGTCTCAGCCCAGCAACTAGTAGTTTATTGGCCATTTTGGGCTAATTTCTATCTCTTTCATCTACCTGCCTTAAAAACCCACATTTGTGCAGTTTTGTGTTTGTATTAAATAGTCAAGCTCCTCGTGGTATTCTGCAGAGTACTACAAGCAGCAGAGAGACAGAGAGACTTTCAACTGATTTAAGTATTTTTTTTTGCATTTTTTCCTGTGACTGCTAGTTTTTGCCTAAAACTCGATCTACTAGCATTTGTGTACTCTGAAAAGCTATTT
Source organism: Protopterus annectens (assembly GCF_019279795.1). Lineage (NCBI taxonomy): Eukaryota > Metazoa > Chordata > Ceratodontiformes > Protopteridae > Protopterus > Protopterus annectens. Next base: position 1,437,430,422 of record NC_056737.1, read on the forward strand.
TCTGCTGAAATACTTGCTATTTTTTGCTGTTTGCACTTTCAAAGTAAAGTTGTTTTATTTGTTAAAAGCATCTGTTTAGCTGTTGTAGGCTACACGCTCAAGTGCGCTAGCCTGTTTAAAGCATTTAAAGTGTTTTTGTGTAGTGTACTGTTGTATCTGTAAAAAAAAACAAAAAAAAAAGAAAAATGTTGTTTCCTGACTTTTCTAAGCTAGTCTAGTCCTGTTTTCAGGTTCTGCTGAATTCAGGGCTGTGGTACAAGTTCCTGTGTTGCCCATATCCTTACTTGGATAGGAGGAAGTTTCTCTGTTCACGAGTGAGAGTTTGGAGCTTTGAGCAGCCTATCTGTCCCAGAAGGAGTGGTCTCAGCCCAGCAACTAGTAGTTTATTGGCCGTTTTGGGCTAATCTCTCTCTCTTTCATCTACCTGCCTTAAAAACCCGCATTTGCGCAATTTTGTGTCGCGCACCTCCATGCACCTTCACGCAGCGCCGTTTAGCTAAGATTAAACTATTCCCGGCTCCACGAAGTCTGCTCTTCAATTTTTCCCTTGGAACCAGTCAGACTTTCAACTTAAGCACTCTAAACAGTTTCCTTTCAGTCCAGTACTTGACCAAATCTCCCAGTAAGTTCTAATAAATGCTAGCACTACATCCCCTATACTATACAGAAGTACAGGGCTCTCTATTCGTCCTGAACCGGACAATCGGTAAGACTTCACTTTATCTGTGCAGGCATGTCCAAAGGGTAGTTTCAGGTGTACTCGCCAGTTCAGCTGGTAAATCTGGGAATTTTGAGGCAATGCCACAATTGCCTCATGTACACAGACAACCCACTCCTCCTTCCAACAAACTCAAATGTATTTGAGAGATGCAACTTTACAGCCAGACTGGAGGCCAAGCTCTCTCAACCCAAGACTGGAACAGTCAATCATGAGGAGAAGGGAAACACTTGCACCACACTACCAGTCTCACATAGACCAATCATATTGGCACTGGCCAATAACACACAAATACACAAAAACATACTCTGAGGCTCTAAATAGAAATCTGCATAAGTAGCAGAGACCGCCAAAGCAGACATCCAAACAACCGCCACCCCCCAACAACAACCACAAATCACATACTTCACAAAATCAGTTTGCCATGCAATCACAGCCCTTAATGCTAAACAACGTACCCCATACACTAGTAATAGGAGACTCTATTGTCAGACACACTGATGTCCTTCTCACTAGACTGAACAAGGAGAGGTTTACTGTAAGCTGGCTGTCGGGTGCCAGGATCCGCCACATAACACAAGCACTCGGGTCACTCCATAACAGGTACAAATATGACTCAGTCATTGTCCATGTTGGTGTGAATGACCTGAGATGTACCTCCTTGGACTACATGAAAAGAGACAGAGGAGCTCACTGATCATTTAGCCCAGGCTGGTATGACCCTGACTAGCATCTTGCCCTCACCAAGAATGATGCCATAGTATAAAGATAAAATTATCGATTTTAACAATTGGCTTAGCTTTTGGTGTCATTCAAAGGGGATCCAGTGTTTAGTCAGCCTGGGATGACATGCTTGACAAGCCACATTGCTTCGCAAGAGGCGGATTGCACCTGTTGCCCTTGGGCTTTCGAATACTGGCCAAGGCTCTTGCCTTTTTTAGGCAAGGCTCAAAAGACAAACCCACCTCCGTAAACAACACAAGCAACAAAAAACTGAGGGTAATGCTACTCAATGCCAGAAGTCTAAACCTCAAAATGCACACACTCGAGACACTCCTCAGCAAGGAGGGAATTGATTTATGTGCAGTAACAGAAACCTGGTTCAAGGCTCCAGAGAGCAGCCCAGCACTACCAGGCTATAACTCATACTGTACCTTCTGGCCCCAAAACCCGGACCGAAATACAAAAGGCGGTTGTGTACCCATTTTCAAGAATTCCCACTCCTCCAGGCTTGTAGCACAGCACAAGGCCTAGGAGACCATCCATGTGCAAATAACAATGGGCAAAACTGCCTTTCAGTTTGTAGCCTGCTACAGATCACCATCCTTTTCTCAAAACCCCCACTCAGCATTCCTGCAAACACTGGAAAATATGAAGATCCTACCCAACACCATGATATTGGGTGATTTCAACTACCCAAACATAGACTGGGAAAACTACTCAAGTACAAATTCCTTTGCCCAATGCTTTCTAGAGTTTATAAACTCAAATGCCCTGGAACAACTGGTTACCTCTCCCATGAGAGGCAACAACATATTTGTCTTGATCATCACCAATTTGGGTGACCAATGTTCCACACCAGTGGTAAACCCATCGCTGGTAAAATCAGATCATAAACTAATCACACTTGACATCCATATCCCGACCCCACCCCCAGTCAAGTATATAACTGTAAAAAACTTTTCAAAAGCAAACTTCACACTTCTCAAGACCGAGGTGGAAAGTTTCAAAGCCCCACTGCTAAAGAATAATGCTGCCCATACTGCAGAATCCTTCACAAATGCATTCTATGTGCACCTACAGGAATGCATGCATCGAGCCATCCCAAGAATAACAAAGACTCACTCCTCCAAAATGAGGAAACCAGTCTGGTGGACCCTGGCCATAAATAAGCTCTACAACAGGAGGAGGAAACTACTACATGATAGAGCAAAATCCCAAAAAGGGAAGGCATCCCTAATCAGTACCAGCAAGAAACTACGATCCCTCAATAAAATCATCCAAGGCCAACTTTAAAAGAAAAATTGCCAAAGACGCTAAAGATAATCACAAAGCCTTCTTTAGCTATGTCAAGAATCTAAGTGGCAGCTCTCAGATCTGCTCTGAGCTAGTGTAAAACGACAAAAAATACACTGAACCAACAGACATTGCCAACATCTTGGCTGACAGGTTCAGTGCAAACTTTACCCCCCCACCCCCTAAAGGGCCAGTGTCCATTCCAGAAGATTGTAGAGCCCCAGACATCACAAAGCCAAAAACACAGCATCAATGAGACTGGATGGCATCCCAGGCTGTGTCCTATACAAGCTCCAAAATGAACTAACCCCTCACCTAAACTCACTGTTCAAGCTCAGCCTCACCACAGGCTATGTACCCAAAGAATGGCATACAGCAACAGTTATCCCGCTCCACAAAGGTGGTGCAACAATGGATCCTGGGAACTATTGCCCTATAAGCCTGACTAGCTTGGTCTGCAAAGCCATGGAGCGCATCATCATGGAACTCATTAAGACATTGGGAACCTCCAGACACTGGACCCTACCCAATTCGGCTTTGATAAAAGCAGATCATGCCTCCTAAACCTGGTTAATTTCTTTGAAACTGTTACCAAGGCCATAGAAGAGGGAAAGGTAGTCCACACAGCCCACCTGGACCTCGCAAAGGCTTTCGACACCATTACCCACTCTGGCATTATAGAAAAGCTCCCTAGCTTGAACATTAACCCCTATGTGATGAGATGGGTTGCAAACTGGCTCATGGATAGAACTCACATGGTCAGAGTTGCGGGTGCTATGTCCGACTCTAAACCGGTTACAAGTGGAGTCCCTCAGGGCTCAGTCCTGGAACCCCTCCTGTTTGGTATGTACTTCTCTGAAATACATGCAAGCATGGGAGGACTATGGCTGACCAAATTTGCAGATGATTGCAAACTGGGGGCCATAATAGACTCCCCGGCTGACACAGACATTCCCCAGAAGGGTCTCACGGAGATGAATACCTGGAGTCAGAATCATGGCCTTAAGCTAAATGCCAAAAAGTGCATAGTCATCCCCTTTGATAAAAATAAAGTGCCCACAAACTATCACATAGGTGGTAATCCACTAAGTACGGAAGATGTAATTAGGAACTTGGGGACCCAAGTAGATAGCAACCTCTCCTTTGATAGCCACATTGCCAAAGTGGTTAGAAAATCCTTCTATGTAGCCCAACTAATCACAAAAGGGTTTGCCTCTAGATCAAGAGAGGTTATTGTGCCCCTCTAATCATCGCTTATCAGGCCCATAATAGAGTACAATGCCCCATTTGGGATGTACCTTAGCCGACACCTGCAACAGCTGAAAAGACCGCAAAAGTACCTCACCAAGAGGATCATGGGCCTCAAACAGGTGCCCTGTGAAGCCCAGCTAAAGAAACTCCATCTTTACTTGGTTGCTTACCGCCTGCTCAGAGGAGACTTCTGCCTTACATACAAGGCCATGTCAAACCCTGAATTAATGGACATGCTCTACCTAAGGAAAACCAAATCTCTTAGAGCCAGACGCTCTAGGGATTTAAACCTCAGCACAACAATAAATAGGACATGCTGGTGGGATAGATTCCTGTCCCAGAGACTTCCCTCGCTCTGGAATAGAATCCCAGTCTATGTTAGGCAAAGCCCCTCACTGACTGTCTTCAAGAGAAATCCTTGATGAGTGGATGGGAAATCATAAATATACACCTGGGATCACATCAGTGGCCTTGCTGGACAGAGGCCCAGGAAACTAATCTAAAAGGGAGGCGAACGCAAACACATTCTGGCTGGGCTTATAAATGCCCTTGGGCAGATAGCCTAGTACCTACCTATGAACCTATACCTATCCCCTTAAATTGCCCACCACCACCCAAGTGGAGACACAGTCACACACAAACATGCACCCCTACCCTACTTATCACCCTAAGTAACCCCCCCCTACCACCCAAGCAGACACACAGTCACACACAAACACAAATGCACCCCCTACACTAACTTGCCCCTAAAGCAGCAGTCACCAATAATGTGATCCCACCCAGTGAAAACAATGGGTGAGCATGAGCATTTGGATGAGGGGGAGAGCACATGTCTACGTAGCATTGGGCAGTCAACCAGAATGACTAATAAGCATTTATGATGAAACACAGAGACAGCCTGCTATGGTGCAACACCTCTTCCTGGTGGAGCACAGTAGTAGGCCTGTGAGTGAACTGAAAAATCATTACTGCAAGGTATATACCAGGCTTACACCTTGCTGTAACCTTTCTGAAATGGGCTCTTGGAGTCGTAAAGAAAAGGCCTTCATTTCAACTTCTTTGTTTAATTAATATTTTTGTCATAAACAGCTCTAACTCTTTTATTTATTATTTATTTAACATTTGCTTACCAGGAAAGTCCGACTTGGAACAAAGCCAGTTTTCAGCAGAGGCCCGGGGAGAAACGTTCCAGACGCATGTCTTTGTAATGTGGGAGGAAATCGGAACACCCAGAGAAAACCCACGCGAATGCAGGGAGGGCATGCAGACTCCACACAGAAGACACTCCAGCCGAGAATTGAATCGGATAATCTCTTGCTGTGAGACAACAACGCTATTGCTGCATCACTGCACTGTCCTCTGTTTTATGCAGTTAACTTCCAAATCCCATTATGCTCTCTCAAACATCTGTTTACGTATTTTTTTTTCTTGCTTTATTTAATTATACCACTGGCATACCATCATACTGTGCACTATCTCTCTTTATATGCACTACATTTTTTTTTACTTGTACCACTATAATAAATTAGTTTCCACTATTTTTCTGCTTTGCATTATTGTGACTGGAATTCATACAGATATGTTGCATGCATCAGCAAGGTTTATACCACTTTGCAACAAAATGTATTGCAGGTTTATAAAATAGACATAAATATACAAATAGTGACTGTGTGCATGGTCAACAAGCCAGCTGATCTCATCTTCAAAATGAACCAAAACTGAAAAGCTGCAAGCCAGTCAAAGCAGAGCAGACCAAGCAGTAATTTGTGGACCAAGGCAGTGGCCATGAACTTGCTTCCACAGATTCTGCATTTGTAGAAGTCAACCAGCAAGTGAAAGTTGTCACTTTCTGAAGCAGACTTTCAGCAAATAAAGCATGCTACTAACGTGCAGCACACAGTAAACACCTGCTGTCAGGTGTGCTGTCACCTAGACAGTTACTGTTACTAAGGAAGAGAGGAAAGGGAGTGCAAGACAATAAAAAATGAGAGAATACAGCATGCAGTAGTACACACAAAAGGGAAGCATAAAAGAAAAACAGTATTTTATATGGATATGTGTGTCATAGACTTGTTCATGGCACGCATTTGTCATGTGCCATTTGCTTTTGGTAATTTTTGTCATTGTGCAACTGGTCGTATTATATTACTGTTGAAATGTAGCAGTTTGACTGTAACACACTGTTAGGAGTTATCATCTTTCTACAGCATTATGAAACCATGCTATTTAATTTTTGGAGGTGAGGGGCAATCCCACACACAGGATGGTTTTGAGGGACTAAGCCTCCCCATGTAAAATAAAAATTTCTACATATTTTAGGTGACGTGACACATTTGCTTAATTTGTGATCACTTTACTTCGATATTTTTTGTTTTTGTAGATGAATGTGATCAGTAATGAACTTGTCATATTTACTGTCAATGAAAGTTCATCGGCAATCTAAAGACATGTACTCGTGTATAGATATATATCTGATAGACATACAGTAAACTCTCAGTTAACCGGAACTCAAGCAACTGGCACTCTTAAGCAACTGTAAAAAAAAAAAAAATCGAAGAAATACAGTACTATTTTCATGTATTGCACTTCTGTTTTCCCCCCACAGAAACATACCTCACGTTTTTAGAGTTTTAGAGTTTTAAAAAGGAAGACGAGAATAAATTCCCTCTCTCCCCAACCTGAGAACATTTCAAACCAAACAAATAGTATAGGGTACAGTATTAGTCAGGCCTGTTTTCTCAAGCAGCCTGAAACTAGTTATCCGGTATATAACAATCCACGTGGGTGCCAGTTAACTGAGAGTTTACTGAATATAGATATAGATAGAAAAACAATAAAATAAAGGCTGTCATTAAAATTCATAGAGGAAAGATGGCGGTAATCTGGAGGAGACATGATCTGAAAATATGCAGGAGATGGACACGTGGAAAATTGAACAATTTTAATGTGTACTGTATGGCTAGGTTTTTCTCGTTACACGAGCATGTATACTTTCATATGACATGTCCAAAAATTATGAATTTAATTTTGAAAAATCCAGTAGATAGTCTGTAAACTAACCCAAAATGGTGGCTTTTGGCACAAAAAGTTAGTTGTACATTTGGGAAGGGATACAGAAGCGTGCTGACTGCTGATCAGTGCAAATAAATATCATTTTGATCCTTACCTCTAATCTTCCTAGTGCAGCAATTAGGAACAAAGCCACAAATAGTGGAAGGGGAGCAGAAACATAAAATCAGTGACAGATTCTAAATATTGTTCTAGAAAATTGATAAGAGTAACAGGGTTTGCATAAACATGCATTTTCTGAAGGATATGAAGTCTGAAACTCATTCAAATTTCTGTTTTTATTTAATGACCTTAATCATCAATAATTTGACACAAGACCACAAATGTTATTAAGAACAGATGAAAAATATGAGGCACACATCTGGAAATTCTGTGAAATGCTGAATGAATGAGAGGTATGCATTAACCCAGAATATGTGTCAGATAGATCCCAGTAACTAGTGATGGGGATACACCCTGCTTTATTAGCATGATAACAGCTGCCTCCTGGCCAAGCACATCTGCAATGCACTCTAGTAAGGCCCTGGTAGCAGCTACCCAGAGGGCCACTACACTCTCTCTCTTTTATGTTGTGCTGTACTGACAGCTAGCTGTCAGTACAGCACTACACTCTCTCTTTTATGTTGTGCTGTACTGACAGCTAGCTACTGCAAGTGATTGAACCTGCCTGGGAGATGTTGAATCGCACCCCATAAGACAGCACCAGCCCTGCCAGTCATCACAGAAGCAGCCACACAGGAAGTGCCTTATTGCAACTGACACTTGTGGCTTGTTATCATAACCTATTAGAAGGAAATGGGATGAGGAGAATAACATTAGTGAACCCTCTCTGCAAATGGTGCAGTTAATAAAACAAGTTAGTTTGTAATTTGGCATAAATCAGTCTCATTCAAAGTTACTATCACACCTGACCTCCCCTACCGCCAACTAAACTAAAAAATGTCTCCAAAGCAGATTATAACTTCTTATGGGATTGTATAAATAGTTTCACTGCACCTCCCCCTCTCAGATGGAACTGGCAGCTATGCCGAGTACTACACCAATGCTTTATGCAAACACCTGAACAACTGCATTGACTTGGCCGTACCTGATAGTTCCAAAACAAGCATCTTAAGGAAAAGCAAACCTGTATGGTGGACAACTGCCATTAACACACTTTACAATAAGAGGAAGAAATTATAGTCTAAGAGTAAGCTGGAGAAAGCCCTAAACTGGAAACACTCCCTCCTCAGATTAAACGAGCAAATAAGACTTCTTGTGAAGTCCTGCAAAGCTAACTATGAATCCAAATTTCCTTCCTCAACTAAGGACAGCCATAAGGCATTCTTTAATTACACCCATAACCTAAAACGAAAGGCCCAGATCTGAGCCGAACAGGTAGTTAATGATACCACATATACTGAGCCTGTGGGCATTGCTTACATGTTAGCCAACAGGTCCTGTAAAAACTTCACTCGCCTGTCCCAGCCACACTTACTCAAGAGATCTCTACCTTGTATCTCTAAAGAGCAGGTCATGAATGCTCTCCCTAAGGTCAGAAACACAGCATCCATGAGATCTGATAACATCCCAGGCTGTGTCCTACATGAGCCCAAACAAAAATTAGCAATGCTCTTGGGTACTTATTTCAGTCATAGTCTAACCAGTTGCTTCTTCCCAGCTGAATGGAAAAAGGCCTCCATTATCCCCTTGCACAAAGGTGGTACTCCAACTGACCCAGGGAACTATAGACCTATTACCCTGACTTGCCGTATATGCAAGGCCATAGAGAGAATCATAATGGTCTTTATCAACAAAAAGATAATGATATCCTGCAAACACTTGACCCTACTCGATTTGGATTTGTCAATTGGAAATCATGCCTGTTAAACCTGGTGAACTTCATTGAGACAGTCACCAAGGCCCTTAATGAGGGTAAATCTGTGCATACAGCCTACCTAGACTTAGCCAAGGCTTTTGAAACTATTCCCCACTCGGGCGTAATTTACAAATTCACCCAGCTATGTATTCACCAGAATATCATTAGATGCGTCACTAATTGGCGCACTGATGGAACTCGTATAATCAAAACAGGGGAATCCACCTCCCAACAGCAGACCTATAACCAGTGGTGTTCCACTGAGATCAGTCCTGGGACCTCTACTGTTTGGAATCTATTTCTCTGAAGTGCAAGGTAAAACAAAAGTTCTGTGGCTGACAATGTTTGCTGATGACTGCAATCTGGAAGCAGTCCTAGAATATCCAAACAATGTCAGCATTCTACTAAGGGGTCTTACACAAACAAATGACTAATGCTAAAGTCATGGCCTTAAACTCAATGCAAAAAAATGCATTATCATGCCATTCAGTAAGAGTGACATTCCTGCTAACTACCACATCGATAACAACACCCTTGGCAAACAGATTGACAGCAACCTTCTTTGATCACCATGTCTCCACAGGGGTAAGAAGGGCATTCTATATTGCTCATCTTATAAGGGCATTGCCTCCAGAAAAAAAAAAAAAAGAAGTTATAACCTCCCTGTACTCTTCCCTCATCGGGGCAATTTGAGTACAATGCCCCTTTTGGTATCTACCTTTCCAAGAACCTGCAGCAATTGGAGAGATCACAAAGATTCCTCACAAGGAAAATTCAATGTCTTCAGCTTCTGTCCTATGAGGATCATCTGAAATCACTGTCACTTTATTCTGTTTCATACAGACTGCTCAGAGTTGATCTATGCCTTGCATACAAGGTAACCTCTGACCCTGCTTTATTGGAAATACTGCATATCCATAAGTCAAATGGTACATAGGTTACCCGCTCTAATGACCTTAACCTGGTATGTGACATTAATCGAACCTGCTAAATGGACAGATGTTTCTCCCAGAAATTACCACTCCTTTGGAACAGAGTCCCACTTCATGTGAAGCAGAGCACCTCATTGGCCCTCTTCAAATGGAATCTGGATGATTTAATGAGGAATGGTAAATTCATCCCAGGGGTTCCACCTATGTCCCTCTTGGACAGGGGTGATAGGAGCTGATCGTGGAAATAAGGGTAAAACTTGGCTGGGATTGTAAGGGCCCTAGGGTTATTAGCCTAGTAACCTAAGATCCTATAAACAAACCTTGCATTGCTGTCATGCTTTGGCTGCTTACTGGGATGGACAATATTGCTGGCCTTCTGCTCTGTCTTTGCTGAAAGATAAAGGGAAAACAAACAACCTTTACTTAGAGGTCTAGGAACAATATAGATATCTGTTCAAAACTACTCTTACACTTATGTGGAGGATAGCAGATACCTAGAAATGTGGTAGCAAAGCCTAAAATATTGCACTCAGCTTCATAACTGAACAGCAATACAGTTCTCACCTAATGTTGCAGTACCAGGCAGACAAACATCCAACAGGCAATGCACAGAGTCATAGTCAAATGACACACAGATGCTGTCTCCCTCCTGGATAGTCTGCTATCCATTGTTCAAGGTGAAAGTATGGCCTCACCCAAACCTGAGCTAAATTATGCATAGCCTGAATACTCACCATCCCCATCAGCAGTGGGTGAATGAGAGCAGCATTATTGATCTCCCCTGTGGCTGCAGCAATGGAGAACTGCACTACACCCAATGTTCGTACAAGCAGCTTATGGCAATCTAACAGGGATACGGCACCACCTCATGTTAAATCTAGCCCCTCCCGCATGGGAAACACTAGGGTTCTGCCAGCTGATGTACATGGCTATCATCAATAGTCTGCTGCTTCCTGCGCCAACATGGAGATGACTTGTGTTGAGACATGGCTATCATCAATAGTCTGCTGCTTCCTGCGCCAACATAGAGATGACTTGTGTTGAGTGTGGTTTCCATGAGGATGCCATCTATCACTGTCAATGTCTTGTAAAGGTCATAGAGAACTGAAAATTGCATGATAAGTCTCTTGCCAACTCTCATGGAAGAAAACATATTCCCTTTCCAGCTCAGTGTAGAAGACATCACTTTCCACCTCCACTGCGCTGGCTTAGTGTTGTCTAAGGACAGGGTGGAAATATGCAATGAGTAGTTTGCACTGGGTGGTCATTTCAGGGCACAAACTCTTCTCCTGTGTGTTTAGGTGTATCTTCTTCAATCAACCCACAATATTCCTGTCGGCCTACAGGAGTAAGTTATCTTGTTGGAGAATACCATATAAGTACCATTTCCACACTAGAAAAGCATGCCTGCTGAGGCAGGTTGTAGCTCTGCCATTACAATCTAGTACTGTGGCCACAGGACCCAATCACATTTTTTCACCCACCCATCAGTAGAAGACATCGTCTATGACATACAGTATCTTGCTGCAGGACCCCCCCCCCCACACACACACACACACACACACACACTCATCTCCACCTCTGGTTTTATGGCCCTCTAACCAAGTTGTAAGGCCAGCTGTATGTCCATGTGTTTCTTTGTAAGCTGTACAAATGCTGACAGCTTTGAAGAACCGGACCCATTTGTGCTGTATGTGGAGATATCTGATGCACAGTGTGAGTCCACCCTGCACTACCAGCAAAACTTTAAACCAATACTGCATGTATTATGTTTGCTTGTTCTTTGTGACACTGTGCTGTCACTGTGAGTTTGACATAGGCCCAAGCTTCAAGATTTTGCATGCAGTGTCACATACTACACCCATCACTGTGTGTTTGACATAGGCCCATAGTGCAGGACTTTGCATGCAATGTCAGGAACTGCATCCATCATTGTCAGGAGTGTGGGGGGGGGGGGGTTGTTGCTTGCTTTCTTTCTTTCAACCAATATGTTATCACTGGATGATGCTGGTGTGCTTGCTGTAGCAGGGGCAATTCTAATGGGTAAAGAGGTTTCTTGCATGGACGACTGGTCTGCAGGATTCCTTTTCATTATATTATATAGCATGCATTATACCAGGAACATTTTGTATCTGGTGGCACAGGAGTGCTACAGAGCCTCCTCCCTAAACATAACTCTGCCTTCAGCAGGCAAGACACATGCTCTGTGATGTTTCTGGTTTGTAAGTGTGCAGTTTTATACTGCTGCTCAACAATGTTGTGGGGGTACCAGAAGAGTGTTGTTAACTGTGGCTCTAGTGGGTATCTTACATTATGTGCATTTTAAAAAAAGAGCAGCGTGAAATATACAGTGGTTTAATGGAACTTCCCATGAGAAGAAGCAGTGTTATAGATGACTAGAATGCCAGATGATGGTATCATGGCCAGTGCTAGTGTGCTGTGCAGACAAAATGGTTCACAATCCTTGTGTTGCACATTATCTGACAACCTTATAACTGACATGTTGTTCTGTACAGGCATTATTGCTACACTTATGCATTCAGTAGCATGCAATGCTTTTGAAATGCAGATGTCTTAGATGCCATGCATGTTAGAGCTTCTCTCCACTGGTGTACTGGGGAAATGGATATGCTTATGTATGAGTGGATACAGTTTAACAAGAACTGTATTGAGTATTGTACAGGCCAGTGCCTGTGATATATCCAGTGTTTCTCCTGTTTGCATCTAAAATAATTATTGCAGCAAGCATGGTAAGAGCCTTTTATATCCAAGTGTCCACTAGTAGAGGAAGTCCATGCATTCTTCCCAATCCTGTCTGTGGGTGATGCATGTCAAGCAATGACCAAAGGACATCTCCAGCCACATAAAAATGGTCTGTCAGCTGCTGCATGCATAGCTGGTTGAATGAAATTGTTTGCTGGTACCATTTTTGTTTTCAAAGCTTGCCTTTGTAGGAATAGGTGGAATAATAGGAAATACAAAAGTATTCAATCAGAGGGCATGCATACCTTGCCTATAACCACCCTCTGGCTCTCCCAACCTTTTAAAGGAGAAAAAAGCCTATAAATCTGAGTGTATTTTAGGGCACCTATCCATTTGTGCAAACTATGTTTAAAGGCTGACACGCAGGCACCTTACTTGACATGCAAGACAAGTCTATTCCAGAGCAAGAGTAGGTGCTGGGCAAAGAACCTCTCTCTCTATTTAGTTTTGTTTATTAACTGATGTAAACTTGAGATATCATTCTAATGTTAGATATACTATATGGCATATCAAGAAACAAGAGGACACAAATAATTACGTCCAAAAGGTATGGAAGGCAAGGCACAGGTCTCCCCTTAAGAGCCTGTATGATGTGTAGTATAGGGCTACAGCAATACCAGCCTTTTCTAATAACTAAGATTTTTCAGGCCCAAGCTCTATTTTTCTAGGAACTGTTGCATTTTTTGAGTTTTGATGTGTCTAGTGAGATACATCATGCCAAATAATGCATCATATTGCATCTTGTGTCTAAGCAGGAAAAGTACAGAGGAACAATAAATTCCTTGTTTTTTCATGAGATGCCTCTTGTGATTAATTATGAGGTATAGAAACATTTTCTGTCAACGGTCGCTACATGGTAGTTGAAGGCGGGGGAATCAACCCAGGACTCAAGCCCCTGATCATAGATTTAATGTAGAGAGGGTTGTCAATGATGCAATAGGTGGCAGGAATTTCTTGATTTCTAAAGGAGATAACAGTATTTCTTAGCATTTAGCTTGAATCTGTTTTCATGCAGCAGAATTTAATGTGTGTGTTTCAATAACTGGTTGATTTAGTTACTTCATCCAACTTACAATCAATAACAAACTTAGTCAGCCAGAGATCCTTGTTGTGAGTATTTAGGTCAGAGAACTATATGACAAAAAGGAAGCGACTTAGTACTAAATCCTGGGGATCACCACTGGTCACCTTTTACCTAAATGAGGAGGTGTCGCTGACCCCAACAACATGACTTTTGTCCTTGAGCCAGTTTTCAGTGCTTCTTACCACACAGGCATAAATGTTTAAGGCCATTATCTTATTAACAATCTCATCATGTGATGTGATGTCACATGCCTTTGGCAGATCCAAATTGGCAGTATGAAGAATGTTATCACTCACCACTGCCTGTGTGATCTTTCCAAAGAACTTCAAAAGGTTTAGACCGTATGACCTATCTGAACTGTTGCAGGTTGAGCCTGATTAAATTGTTAATGTCCTGGTTTAAGAGGCCAGTGATAAATGTGTTCTATGACTTTACTGACAAGACTAATAAGGCTAAAAAAGTTTGAAGTTTGCTGTCTATTGAAATATCTGCACTTGTAATGTTCAATACCAAAAGACTGGATGAAAAAAAAAAGATGAAAAAGTTATGAGAACAGCGAAGCCACCTCACACCCACCAAACTTATGTATACCTACTACAAGATCACTATACCTTGGAGAAAAAGGAATATTCCAGAAAATTGCCATCTCAGACTTGGTATATGCAAGTCCATTGTTTCAGCCATTCAGTCACTGTATGTTAGGACTTTATCTAGTAGGTTCCAGCTCCTCACATGGTTATCCTGTAGGTTCCTTGGTCAGTGGTAGGGCCACCCTTATGAAAGGGGATTGTCACTGCAGTGTTCCGTGACTTGTGAGCATTTCCTGTGTCATGGCTGAACAACTTAGGGAGGGTATCAGAAACAGCCTGCGTGGCACTCTATATTTGACATCTCATGTTTTCAGGACCCATTGAAAAGGTGTTCGGTCACAGAGAATGCCTTAGGGAGATTTGGAGTGGGATTGACAGTTTTAGAGTATAAATTTGAAGCAAACCTATTCATTCATCTATGTATAATGTCTTTAGGAATGGAATGGAAGTTGCTGTCATCAATACATTTAGAGCACTGATATGAAGTATTCATTATTTTGCTAATGAAGCAAAATAAGGACTTAAAATTATCCTTCGCCACAGAAGATAGCCTATATTTATGGCATGTTTTGACAGTCTTTACAGCTGCCTTAAGTTTCATGGTGAGGCAATTTATATTCTGTTTGTGATGGGAGATTCCAACCTTAGAAGATATACTAAGCAATTTATTTTTTCTGTTGAATAATTTGTTAATGTCCACTGACCAATAGGGTGGTGTGTTGATAAATTTGCCAGTGTATTTGGTTCTCCTAGTGAATGCCGTGTTAATTTATTTATCTCATTGAGCATATAGATGCTTGGCTTAGGTGACTACATATCCTGAATTCGCAGTGGGGTTAACATGGGTAAATTCTGATACTTTGTCAAAGAGCTGTGAAAGGTTTCCTTTTTTGAATTCTCTCAAGAGGGTGGTGCTGATACAGGGAAGTGAATGTCCTCAGGGTAAAGGTAAACAGTTTGTGGTCCAACTCAATTAATGAAGGACCAAGCAGAGGTAAGAAAAATGCCAGGGCCGTTTTTATGAAAACTTGTTCCAGGATATTACCACCACTGGAGGAATTCTGGACATTTTGATTCAGAGAATTCTCATTTACTCAATCTTAAAAGCATTATGTATACCAAGGTCAAAGGTACAAGTACCGCAGTCTACAGAGGTGCAGTTGCAGTCACTGATGTTTAAAGAAGCATTTCTTATAAGGCTATTTTCAAGAAATGCTAGGAAGTCATCATGATCCTGTGGGATCATAGAAGAGGATCAGTAACAAGGTATTAGTTGAAATTCTGGATAACCCAATGTGAGCTGAAATTTGATGAGCTCACTGGGTGGATCCTGGGATATCACTTTTGAAGGGGTAAAATCTCTAACAAACTCAGAGACACCTGCACCATCATGAGTGGACATGAAGGCATAAGAGGCACAGAACCCCAGCACATCACAATATCAGGTGCAGGACATCTCCATTAATAGCCACTACATGCTGCTATACAAATACTGCTGCTACTCTCACTTTGACTGCTTGTTGCAGTTCTGATAGGTCTCACGTGCTTTTTGGTTTCGTAGAGACCCATGATTTGGGCATGTCTATTGCACCTGTTATTATGAGTAATGAGATGTTTTCAAAGGTACTCATTTAACTGTATGCCTTCATCTGTATGTCCTAATACTGTCATTTGCATACACCATTTCCCATACTGTTTTTCTTACTATTCCTTAACACTAGCTCATACCACGAATCACAACATGTTTGCATGTCACCCTTCCTATGCACTTCTGTCCTGCATACTGTAAACATTGACTATGAATCCTGGGCTTTGTCTTCACTAGCATCCCTTCTAACAGTTTCATCCTTCTGTTTCTTTTTCATTTACATTCCTATTATAGCAGGCACTGTCTGTATGAACATTTTACCTTTGTTCTACCACCATTCATCTTCAGTCTGCAACCTGCATTGATCCAACCTACCTTATGCCATCATATTATATGCTTTTTATGTGAAAGTGGAAGTCCTCTTGATAGCAGAGATTATTTTAGTAACATCTGGGTTTTTGTGCCAGGTGTATGTCAGTCTGAGAAAAAAATCACTAGATTATAATTGTTCAGTTCATCAAAATGGTCTTTCATAGAGCCATCCCACAGCTGCTAAATAGATCAAGCACTAAGTCAACATCAAAAAATATAGAACATTAACTGGTGCATTATGCTAATATGCTCATTGCTATGCAATTTAATTATAAAATGTTACCCCTAATAAAATAATTTAGTTGGATAAATTATGTGAGCAATATTTTTGTTGCACTATCAGTCAAAATCTGTTCTGACTGCATATATGCTTATTATAGGGCTATCAAATACAAAACAAGAGGCCCAGTACAATACCTTTACAAAACATATAATTTTAGACTATAAGAAACATTTGTCAGCTTATTAGACATTACAGATACAATTACACATCTCTCACAGTCCAGTGTAAAATATTTTTTTTTGTTATTATTAAGAAGTAATTTCATGGTCATTATTCCTTTCTTGGTGAGTCGATGAAGTAAATGTAACGCTCTGTCAATCCAGCATGACTCATTTATAATTGCTCCTACCTGTCTCAATTGTCTGAATTTTCCTAGTATGAAGAGCTATATTTGTTCAGCCTTTTCAGTAAGAACATTATCCTTATGTCAGCATTTACCTATTTCTCTGTACTTACAAGATATCAGAGGTAATGTATAATTTTAAACTTTGCTGATAAGACCGAATTCCAATTATCATTATCATAATTAGCTTTCCTAGATAGTCCTGCTATTGAAATGTTTTATTTTTCACTGAGATGTAGTTGTTATAGTGTAATGGATTCATTGAAGAACTGATGTTTTGCATGATCTTTGAAATTATTAATATATAAGCTTGACAGAAACATATGTTCCAGAGTACCTACGGAACTAATTTCTATTTGGTAAAGGATAGATATTGAAGAAACAATATTTTCTACACTGCTATGTGTACATTTTTTCCCATATCAAAGACACTTACTCCCCCATCAAATCATCTTATCAAGGAAGCCAGATGGCTTCTTGTTAAAATATTTTTATATCTGGGTTAGAATATGCTGTCACCATTTTCTCCCTCCCTTTAGCCAATAATACCAGCAAAATTCAAACAGTCATACATTTCAGGAAGCCAACCGACTCCCAGTTAATGCATGATCAGCCTTTTTTCTTTCCTCACTTATATTAAAATCCCAACTTTTATCTTCTGCCAATCACAACGAAGGAAACATCAAATCAAAACATGTCTCATATCCACATGGGCGGTATGTATGGGATCCTCATTGTAGCCACATTGTAGTGATCCAGCAAAATGATGAAACCCACAGCCCTAGGAGTGGGCATAGGTAGGTGTTGCTCAAGGTAGGACTGCAGAGCAGTGTGTTAGAACTGAACTGCGAGATCTTGATTGGCTTAAAGGATGGAGAGTGCCCATGGTGGAGACAGAAAAGCATCAGCATTAACCATAGGAGTATCCGTGCCTAGAAGTGGAGGTAACCATCGCCAGTATGAACTTTAATGATGCCTCTGGAACCAGGTGTGCCATCTGCATCAGCTAGGCATGTGGCCATGCATCTTGCATCCTTCTTATAGCAGAGCCAAGTGTGTCTATTGAGCAAGTATCCACATGGATGCACCATTGGATTCCAGCCAGACTATTATTGCCTTATCAGGTAGGATAGATCCAGGTCACTAAATGTCATGTGACTTTGTATGCATTGCAAGATGCACTTCCTTACACCAGCCACACACACACACACACACACACACACACACACACACACACACACACACACACACACACACACACACACACACACTCAGCATCTATGATATAGTGACAAAAGTGGTTGTTTGTACATGGATAACTCACATACACATACACAGACAGATTCCAAGGTAGACATATAGGATTAGGAATTTCCTGGAGTCACAGGAGCAATGACCACCTAGATACTACTTCCTTATGTTGGATGCATTTACCTTTGGGGTAGTGCAGCTCTCAAAATTTGTGATTGAGATTCCTGTGCAACTTAAGCATATATAAAACAACTGGGGCATCCCAGCACTAAATACAAAGGATGTCGTCATCTCAAGTGTGGGAGAAGCAAGTATATTCTTCATGGTTAGCATTGCTGAGAGCATCACTTTGTCACCAGATTGTCACATCTATGATGCCATCATCATCAGCCACCATTGGCTAAATGATTGAGATAGACATGTTCTGACCTGCTCAGCTGGATTCTCTCCAAGTGGAACCTGTGAATGCACACACAAGATGCATGTGGCAATGCTAGAACATATTTGTAACATCTATCACAATGCAGCACATTGACTGCCATGTCAGTTGTATACATAGCTTATGGGTACATATGTATCTTATGGTAGAAGTTGTTGATGTTGCAGACCACATGTCTCTGCTTGCATATATGTTTCTCTGATCAAACAGTACACCGTTGCAAGTCACTGTCCTGTAGGACTGGCTTCTGCTACTATTCACATGGTTCCTGCCTTGAATTCATTTGGTAAGTCATCAACAGTCCATCTCTGACATTCAATCCATTTCTGTGTACAAGGATTCTTTCACTTTCTCCAGTGAAGAATACCAGGAAATTGCCCTCACAAGACACCTGTGTGGTTAGAGTAGCAGGTGCCACCTCTAAAAGCAAAAATGTTACCTGTGGTGTACCACAGGGCTCAGTTTTGGGGCGTCTCCTGTTTGGCATATATTTCTCAGACCTTCAGGAAAGCACTTATGGCCTATGGTTAACTAAATTTGCAGAAGACTGTAAATAGAATGCTGTTATTTGATGTTCTACTTACTCACAACTGGCCCAACATGAATTAAACCATGTTAACAATTGATGCAGGGACAATGGCCTTAGATTAAATGTAAAAAGTGCAGCAGAGCTCATCATGGTAAACAAAATAATTTCACTTTCCCTGTAGGAAATGCACCCTCCCAATCAGGCACTGTTGTAAGGGATCTAGGTACTCTTGTTGATAATTCCTTAACATGTGACTATTTGTCTCCACAGTACTTCAGAAAGCCTTTTATCTGTCCCATCTAATGTCCAGAGCCATTTCTACTAGATCCAGTGGTGACTTAATTCCCCTTTACTCATATCTTAATAGACCCATTAAATAATGCACCTTTTGGCATGTATTTATCCAAACATATCACACTACTTGAGAGACCTCACTTATTCATAACTAAAAAGGTCAGTGACACTGAAGGCCCTTTCTCTGTACTCAGTCTCTTACTTCCTCCTCCATGGAGATCTATGTCTAGCCGCTTGTGTTATAAAAGATCCAACCCTATGTGCTCTCCTATTCCTTCACAGAACAAAATGCTACATTAAATACTCAGTTAAAGCAATTAAACCTTCATCAGCAGATAAATAAGACATGTTGTCATGATAGATTTATATCCCAACATATCCCTCACCTCTGGAATAAACTTCTACTACATGAAAAGCAGAGTAGCACCCTTGTCATCTTCAAGGTGCACCTAGAAAATTGGAAGGGCAGCCTCAAATTCTCTCACAGTCTATCGTGTCTTGCCCTCCTTGAGGACAGAGCTGAAATTTTGATTTTTTTTTTGGCTAGGTTTGAAATGGTCTGCAGACTGGTTGCCTAGTCCTTACATTTGAACTTATGAACACCTATACATCGGTGACACATCTCCAGTGGCTAACCTGCCTCTTGCAATTTACTTTGCCATCTGTTTTAGATAACTTTTGAAGAAGTCAATGAGGTTAATTAGGCAGGACCTGCCATTGACAAATCTGAACTTGATGGGTTAAGAGTCTGCAGATTACCTAGATCCTATATATTCATCCCATAATAATCCTTTTTTTAGTCTTACACATGAGACTGGTCAGTCTTATAGGTTTATAATTACCCAGGTTCTTTGAAGCCTGTCTTCATACAAGAAAATGATTTCTGCTGTTCTCTGTTCATCTGGCATAAAGCCTCTTTTGAGGCTAATATTGAAAAATCTCTGTAGAGGATTTGATGGGTCATATGTTACCTAACTAGGAGGAATCCTGATATGTTATCTGGCCTGATGGATGCAATGTTCTTGGCCTTAGAAACAGCTAAGTGGACTTATTCCTCAGAGATTGGAGGGGCTGTGAATGCTCGTATGTAGTCTGGGACTATGGGAGGAGAGAGAGGGGGTGTAAAGTTAGACGATTTATTCAGAAGTAGATCAGCTATGTTTTCAGGGTTGAAACACGTGATGTCATTAACTTTTGGCTCTGTGCAGATTTGTGTATTATTTCTGTGGTATCTAATATAGTTAAAGAAGGCCTTGTAATTTCCAGTTATCCAGGTGGTTAATTTACCTTGTATCTAGTTTTGTTAGCTCAAATCAGGGCTCAGAATTCTTGTTGACAATTGGGAAACTGATTTATTTTTACATGTTATGTGCTTCTTCTCATTATTATGTTTATTTTGAGGTTCCACCAGAAGGGAATATTTTTAAATTTGGTGCTGTATTTATTTTAGAGGGGGACAGGTGCTTCTATGAAGTTTCTTACAAGAGCATATAATTTCACAGGGATAGATTTTGCATTCACATGGATGTCATCATGGTAGAAGGTAATGTCGAACTCCACCAGGTCATCACTCAGTTTAGTAAATTAGCTTTACCATAATCTATAAATACAGAGTTATTTGAGGTTACATCAAGCTTCAGTCTTATTGCGATTATGATTGATTTATAGTCAGATTTGACCAGCGAGGATGTCGTCACTGGTAGGGAGCAGAGTTATCCCATACTGATGACAACCAAATTGAGGATTTTCTTACCCCTTTTTGAGATTTAGACTAGTTGGTCTACTGAGTTTGTATTTATGAAGTCCAGAAATCTCTGGGCATACATGTTATCGGAATTATAAATTTCCAAGTTTATGGAAGGGTAATTTAAGTCCTCTAGGAGAATAATGTTAGGCTAGATGCTTAGGGTTTCCGTACATCTCAAGTATGAGATAGGGACCAATGGGGACATGGGGGAGGGGTCTTGTAGTTAGCTACCATGTAATATGGGGATTAGATAATAAGTTGGACATTGAGAAGTTCCATGTCATTGTCTTCCCTAATCAGTCTGGAAATGAAGTTTTGAGTATGAATATAGAAATACCACCTCCTTTTGTGTCTTCATCTACTGCAGTGGATATGAATGCATAGTAGGCATTGAAATGCTACACTAACGGGGTGATGTAAATATTCTTGAACAAAGTCTCTATGGTAATATATATGTCAGTGCATTCCAGAGTAAGGAGTGCCTGAAGAGAATGTATATTTTTATTTAGGCTCCTAAAATTCTGAATCATGGCTTTGCTTAACAAAGGCACTATCATGGTGGATAAGGTTTTTGCTAGTATACTAAAACCTTTGGATAACAGGAGCAGGCCATCACTGGCAAGCAGTTTGGACTGCCTACCATGTCATCCAAAGCACATGTGCATTGGACTCATTTTGATTGACATCATAAGCTAAGCCAATTGTTGAAGTCAATCATCTTTTGTTCATAATGAGGCACCATTCTAGGTGAAGGTAATGTACTGCCCAGGGCTGGTTTCATACCTGCCTGAGATGCATGTTATGAGAGCTCAATCATGTCTCTGTTCTTACAGACCAGGAATGCACATCTCAGATCATTCATGTACTGTGACTGAGTCATATGTGCACTTGTGGGGAAAGAACATGAGTGCATGCATTATGTGATGGATCTTGGCCACTGATAGTCATCTGTCCATGACCATCTAATTGGTCAATCTGCTGACTACTGCATTAGTGTGTCTTTCAAGGGAGTCTCCTATAATTAGAATGCTGGGTTATATGGCCTCTCGTTGTATTAGCTTACAAGTTGAGATACAAAATGTTATAGTTGTGTGTATCATGCAGATGTTGCTTAAGTTTAAAGTTTGTGAGGTTGCACAGGGTACTTATGGTTATAGATGGAACTCAGTGCCCTTTGAGGTTTGGGTAGATTACTTTTAAGAGCCTGTTGGTGTTGTGCATTTCTGACAACATTTTTGATATTTGTGATTATGTAACTACATCTCTCACCCGGTGTGTTAAGAATTAGGTGGTTGTCTGTAAATATAATTGCTACCATGTCTCAGCATGCTCATTTCACCAGGCTGGCTACAGAGACCATTGGAAAGTGAGAAACCATGCCTGCATGGGCTAAATAATGCAGGCTAGAAAGGCAGTAGTACTGATGGGGATGAGAAAAATGTTATATGAGGCTGTTGGAGAAAATACAGCAATATAAGGCTGGATACGAGGAGCAATGCCCCTCTGCATGCAAGCTAGATCCCCGTCATGCAACTAAGTTCTCAAGAAATTTCAGACGATGAGTTGTTTTTTACAGAGAAAAATGAGATTCAAAATAAATGCATCTAGCTGCTGCTGAATAATGAGCATTGAAACTCAGATGCAAAGACTTTATACAAGCAAAGATTTTCACAAAACAAGTCAATGGCCCTTTCACCAATCACAAACAATACAATCAGGTTCTCTATGCAATCAGCAGAATAAAAAGGAATTGGTTCCCCTCTACTCCCACTAGAGTGCTTAAATATTTCTAACTTCTAATCATTAAAGTGAGCTCAAAAGGAAGTGCAGTGCCAATAAATAACTGTAGGAATATGAGGAATTGCTAAATCAAATACTTTAGAATGTGAACATTTTAAGCAGCTTAAAGTGGTAAACAATCCAACAAGTGCAGATCTCAACAAAATAACAGTTTTTAATGCAAAAAGTACTTAAAACACTTAAAATATTCATTAAACAGTTCAGATACAGGCAAATGGCACTTGATAGTATTTTATGAGGCAAGAGTTGATAAGAAATATAGTATCCTGAGTGGCATGCTCACCAAGCATTGTGAAGCTCTGAATAAATTAGACATGCGTCATGCAAACACGATGATATGACACAGACAAAACATTTAAAAAATTTTAAACAGTCATTTGGTCAATCAATTAGCACATTCCAAGGATCTTTATGCAATCAGCAGCACAGAAAGAACTTTTTCCTCTCTACTCCCAGGGAAGTGATTACCAAAGCGTTCTAACTTATCGATAAAAGAAGCCTAAAAGGAAGTAAAGTTCCAACAAATAACTCTAGGAATATGAATAATCATTATCAAACACTTTAAAATGCATAAACAACACTTTAATGCAGTTTCTGCCTGACCAGAATCCATGTTTATTGGAGAGAAGGTGATATTTTGTAGGTAGGCTGGTCGTAGATAATATTCTCTCTTGTCTTACTTGGAGTGTGGAATGTTGATTTTGGGCAATGATGACTGGTAGTGGTTAGCTTTTGTTCTTTTGGAACTAGATGGGTAAAGACAGCCTCAAAGTTTGTGGGCATTATGTTGAAATGAGGCAGAGATTATATATATGTGCGATAGTGGGATGATGGTGTCATCATGACAGTAGTACTTAAACCAAGGTCAAAGGTTGTCTGTGCCAGAGTGGGATTCCAGACAAATTTCCCCTAACAAGGGGCTGCTCTGTTTGGAAGTAATTTTTGGGAATTAGAGGAAGACAGGAAGTCTTGTATCTAGGTGTGTTAGGTGTTTTGCTTGATGGGAGGATGGCTAGTGTGGCAGGTGGTAGAATTCTTGAAGGAAATCACTTGATGTGAAATTGGCTAGCGTAGACTGAGAGGAGTTTTGTGCAGTGGAATAAGATTGCGGCACTTTATCTAGTTAACTGTTGACCTCATTCTAGAATCTCTTGGTTGAGCATTGCAGGGAGATTTGTTAGCTCATTAGGTATTTGCTTTTCTATCTTCAGGTTGCTTATTTTGTGAGGTTCCATAAAGGTGTATACGGATTCTTGTTCTTAAAAGATTGTTTTTTTTTTTTCTAGGTCTGCCATTTGTTACCTTGGAGCTGTATTAAAGTTTTTTAGATATCCAGTCTGGTTTGTTTTGTTTGAACAGTTGTCTAATAAGGGTGAAGTGGTATTTTAGATGGAGATGATTAGTTCTGTCAGTGGACAGTATTAGCATGACTACAGGTGGGAAAGGGAGATACTACAGAGGTGGAATAGGTGTTTGGAAATGTGCTGTAAAGATAGGTCTGAAGTAGATTGCATTGTAGATGGGAGGTTGAAATTGATGTTTTCAATGTGAAGAATACAGGACTATGATCACTGAAAGAGTACAGGTGAATTGTTATTGAAGAAATGTTGGTTGGATGAGTGGTGATTATTAGGTCTAAGTAAGAGTGCTTACTACAAAGTTTATTTAATCTCATTGATTCATTCAGTAGGGAGTAATTTGAGGTTAGGAAGGAGTTCAGTATCATCATGAGAGAAGGATCCTAATGGATCTATGTTCATCTCACCTAGAATGATAATTCAGTTGTGGGGGGGTGTTGTATAGTATGTTCAGTGACTATAACTGATTTGCAATGAAAATTTAAATATGTTTAGGGGGCATTTTAGTGAGAAGCCATTTAGGCTTGTTATCAAGGTTAGCATTGTCTTTGACTATAAGACAGATGGGTAGGTTACTTTTGTTATCAAGGTTAGCCATTGTCTTTGACTATATGACAAATGTGTTAGTTTAGTTTTGTTATCAAGGTTAGCATTGTCTTTGACTATAAGACCGATGGGTAGGTTACTTTTGTTATCAAGGTTAGCATTGCCTTTGACTATAAGACAGCTGGGTAGGTTAGTTTTGTTATCAAGGTTAGCATTGTCTTTGACTATAAGACTGATGGGTAGGTTAATTTTGTACATTAGGATTGTGCTCCCTCCTTGTCTGTCTATTAGATGGACATCAAAAATGGATTTGTATTGTAGGAAGAAGTGATTAATATGGGGTTGGTCATCTTTTAGCCACAACTCTAACACTGTAGCATTATCTGGTGGTTGTGTTACAAACTCACTAATTTCAGTTATTTTAATTCTGGTAATCTTTGTATCAATAACAATGAAAAGAGTAACTTGGAGATACTTGGTAGAGTCTGCCAAGTACTTTTAAGTATTAAAGGACTAGGGGTGGATTTGGTGTTAGACTTCATTACAAGAAGAGTAATATAGCAAAAACTCTCAAAGAAAAAAACAACTCACCAGTGAAACTGGATTACTGCCTGACACACCCAAGTAAATACAGTTTAAATCCAGCAGAAAGGTGTGTGGCAAAACAATGGCAGTGCAAAAACCGCTTGAATAAGAAGTCCTTTTATTCGAAAAAATACTGAATAAAACAGAAGAAAAACGTAAGCGCTTTCACAGTGTATCCCACTGCTTCCTCAGACATATTAACAGAAAGGCCTACCAATTCCATTTAAAATACTCCTGTTGTAGTCAATCAGTTAATTAAGTTAAGCTAAATCATCCTTCCTTAAAGGTACATACATAAAAACACTTTTGGATAATGTTACTTAAGCATGAAAAGTGCTTTAAAACATGAACGTGTTTTAAAATACATAATTTAAAAGGTATATAGGATATGTGTGAATGAAGATGATTATATATAGAAAAACTTTTAATATAAATATAATTAAATACACTTGGATGTTTTTACAAAATACTAAAAATGCATGCTTACATATGAACTTAAAAAGCACATTCACAAGATATACTCCCACGATATATTCTGGGTTGATGTCTAAAATTTGTATTAAAGTCCAAAAAACAATGGTGTGTTTATACAGGTGATGTGATGGACAGATGGACCAAAAGAAAGTTTTATATGAAGAGTATTTTTACATCACAAAAGTTAGGATCATGAAAAGGACTAAACATACTCCATGAACTAAATTAAATGTATGGATATATATGGATAAGTACAGAAATATATACATAAAAACATATATACACATAAAAATGTAAAGAGCATATATATAATAAAATGCATCTGTAAATACATCTGCGGAAGCAATGGGATGCACTGTGAAAGTTTTTCTTGTATTTTATTCAGCATTTTTCGAATAAAAGGACTTCTTATTCAAGCAGTTTTTTTAGTGCCGATGTTTTGCCACACACCTTTCTGATTGATTTTAACAAGACGAGTAATAACGGGTATGAATTTGAAAAGACATTTTTCCAAGGTTATAGAGAGTATTAGGATAAATATTATTTTCTCTTTTGGTCTTTTTACCATTTAGATGGGAAGCATATTTCAGTGGTTGAATAGTAAGGTTAGATGGAAAACTGGGAGAAGATATTAGCAAAGTGTTATTGTGCTTCTGGTTTGTCTTGTAGGTTATGAGTTGGTTTTTGCCTTTACAATTGTGTTATCCAGATTTCAAAAGTTGGCAGGAATCAATGTGATTAAAGTTATGGCTATATGGGGTGACTAGGGATTTGGGAGTTGGAGGAGAGCAAAGTCTGTCACACCCTCAGTGATAGTGGAAGGCAATCAGTATGCACATGTGCAGATTGTTACTCCAGTGCCAACTGATGAGCAACGTAAGGCTGTACAGTTTTTACATGAATGTAGTAGCCAAATGCCACAGTTACAGAAAATTATCAGTTTTATTGTTGGGTAATTTTTAGGAGTTTCCATTACTAACACGGGACCTGAATTACGAGAATTTATTGTGCAGCACAGCTGAGCTTACTATGATAACTATGTCTATTCTCACACCTTTTTTTATTTATTTATTTTTTATTTTACATTTTGTTGACCGGGAAAGTCCGACTAGGTTCCACAGATCCTGTTTTCAGCAGAGGCCCGGGGAGAAAATGTTCCAGAAGCATGTCTTTAGAATGTCCAGACACGTACTGTGCTAAACATACCCAAACACTTTTCACTGGAATTTACCTAGCAAAACAGTTTCATTAATAATGTTTCACTTATTGGAATCTTGTCAGAGTGAGGGGTTAATCTGCTTTGCAAGGTGACAGCAGCACAAAGTGCTGTTTAAGCAGATTATTTATCCTTCAGGATGAGTCCTACCATGTACCATGTATCTAGTGAGTGTCTGATTACTATATAAAGGAAAAATGCTATTCACATTTAAAGTTACTGTATTCAAGCTATGCCTTTTGTTTAGTGGGTTGTTTCTTATTGTGTCCATTTCTTCTTCTCTTTCGTTTCTTTACTCGAGATCCTATTTTATCTCTCTGTCTTGCTCAGCCATTATATCCTCCCACTTTTAGTGACTCTTCATGTAAGATTTCATATTCATTAACAATTTCTACACCATTGGTCTCAGACAATTTATTCATTTCATGCTAATGACTTTGCATTATTTAATCATTCTTTCTTTCCTTCTACTTCAATTCCTTCCATCAGTAGTGAAGGTAGAGTGGAGTGGCAGGAGCAGCTGCCCTGGGCACACAGTTTTGTAGGGAGTGCTCAGCCGTCCGATCCCGATCACGCTTTAATGTATAGTGGCTTTTTAATGCTTGCACTGTATTTCAGGTCAAACCTGAGTGCTGTAGTTCTCTGTGTGGTCTAAACTGTGCATAGCGAGCAGTTCCAGCAGTTTTAAACAAACAAAATAAATAAATATATAAGATTTTCTTTGTTTTTGTTACTAAAACTCAGAGTACTGTAGAGCTCTATGTCTGGTCTAATTGTGTATAGCAACTTGCAATTTGCTACAGTTAAAAAGTAAAAAAAAATAAATGTTTTTTAAAGTAAAGTATGAGTGCTATTGTACTTTACGCAAGAATATAAAGTGTGTCTACAAAAAAACTAAAATGTGAGGGTTTGGGTCAGAATTCAGAGATGGGACCTTATTAGTTCCTGCATCTCAGGAGCCCCAGGTACCTGATTTTATATCTATATATATATATATATATATATATATATATATATATATATATATACATACATATATATATATATATATATATATATATATATATATATATATACACAACACACACATTTTGTTAGTCTATGCAAGAGCTGGGGTAGGAGGGAAGGGGTATATCTGGTCACCTGGTTGGTGTGCCAATAGAAAAAGGAGTGTCCTTTTTAAGACAAGAGGGTCAGAGGTAGGGCTTCTGGATGGAACCTGTTTGTCTCCAACATTTCAGTAACTGGTCATAACATTTTTTTTCCTTTTTGCACTTTGTTTAAAGAGCTGGGGAAAGAGCATGGATTGGTCACTGCAGTTTATTCATTTGTTTATTTATTTTTTGCTTGTTTAATTTTGTTCTGCTCTCTGCAGTTTGTCACACTGGCACAGGGTGCTGGTTGAGTCAGTTATGCATCTGCCTTCCATTATATTTATCTCTAAAATGTCAGACAGCTGTGCATTTTCATTTTGGGTATCCAATGAAAAACTGTCAGATGTATGACAATTCATCTCAAAATTGCCCTCATTACCACATATTTAGTACATTTTGTTACCGCACCATTTTTACTGTGGCCCCTCTGCCTGCATTCGACTACAACATTTTTGGAAACACACTATTTAAATGATGTAAATATCATTCCTGGCTCAACAGAGCAGAGGTTTGAAGTCTTGACTATGACTTAGATGACTCAAGATTGATTAATGGTGAGAGTGAGACAGAGCTTGAGAGGTGGGCAGGGTGGTACTGAACAGCATGCAACAGCTTACCCATCATATCAGGTGGAACTGTCGCAGTGTGGTTGTCTTGGCACTCCTTTATAGTCTGATTGTTCGTAAAGACTAGTGTCACATGAAAATGCTTTCTGTATGCTTGAGGCACACATGGAGACATTGCTAGTTAGATTTCCCACCACTGCATGCCTTCCATTGTATACTAGAGACAATCATGGATGCCTAGATTATGGCCTTGTCATTGACTTTTGCCTTGGGGGTAGAAAAGGGTTGGAGCTTTTGCCTAGCAGGGATGAATGTTCAATACTATTCACAAGGGTTTAATGCTTGGCAGACATTATGGACAAAAAAAAAATATTAAATGATTTAACCACCCCACAGAAGAAACTTGTCTTGTGTTAGTTTCAATAAAAAGTGTTCTTTTCTCTGAGTCATTATAATAATGTTAGGTAAATGACGTGTTGTCTTTCACACACTGTATGTCACCCATGATTCTCACCCATCATTTCAAATGTTCCTTTCATCAGTGACTTTTCTTACTCTCAGCCCTCAAAAACTAAGAATACTTCATCCCTGGGCACTGATAACATAATAGGTTACCTATCAGTAGCAAATATGCTGTTCCTGAATACCTACTTAACTTCTTTAATATATCCTTCTCTACTGATTACATTCCTGAAACCTGGCAAGCAGCCATTGCAATGCCAATACACAAGGGTCACCAACTATAGACTCTGGTAACTGTAGACCCATTAGTCTTACTAACCTCCTATATAAAAATATGTAGTGTATTTTCTCAAGCATTATTAGTATGAGCAATAGAAATGTTCTAACCATGGACCTTCATCAATGCAGCTTTGTCAAAGGAAGGTCCTGCTTCTTTAACCTCATTAATTTCTTTGAAAGTGTAACCAAAGTCATGGATAGTGGTTATACAATGTGTGCCGCATATGTATATCTGACGAAGGCTTTTGACATTACGTCTCATATAGATAAATTATCGATAGACCTGTAAATCTGAAAATAAAATCTTTATATCATGCGGTGGACAGCTAACAGGTTGTCTGACAGAAGCCATGTGGACAGAGCCACATATGCCACTTCTGAAACCAAATAGATTCTTTGTTTCCCACCTTTCTAAGCTAGTATAGTCCAGTTTTCAGGCTAGTGCTGAATTCAGGGCTGTGTTACAAGTTTCTGAGTTGCTCATACCTTACTTGGATAGAAGGAGGTTTCTCTGTTCACCTGTGAGAGAGGGAGCTTTAAGCAGCCACCTGTCCCTGGAGGAGTGGTTCCAGCCCAGATGTTTGTAGTTTATAGGCCATTTTGGGCTAATTTTTATCTCTTTCATTTCCCTGCTGTAAAAACCGCGTTTGCACGGTTTTACACGTCTGGGCAGCGCCGGTTAGCTAGGGCTAAATTATTCCTGGCTCCACCAAGTCTCCTCTTGAGTTTTTCACTTGAAAGTAGTAGTAGTCTAACTCTCAACCTAAGTACTTAAAAAGCACCCTACGGTCAAGCACTTGCTCATACCTAATAGCAAGCACTGATATACCAGAACACTTGAATGCCTAACAGGGCAAGGCTCATTATTCACCCCTCAACAACCAAGTGACTAAGCAGCTCACCCTATTATTCAGGCATGACCAAAGGGCAATTTCAGGTATACTCTCCAGTCCAGCTGGTGAACCTGGGTATCCTGAGGCAATGTTACAACTGCCTCATGTACACAGATAACCCTCTCCTCCTACCACAAAACATTAACATATGCAAGAGATGCAATTATATAGCTAAATTGGAGGCTAAGCTCTCTCCACCCTAGACTGGAACAGGCAGTCATGAGGAGAAGGTTAACACTTGCACCACACCTTCAGCTCTGGGTGTTAACTGATGTCGCCAATGGGCATGGGTATTTGACAGTGATAAGTGGGATAACGACCCAGCCTGCTTTGACCTATGCCAGAGACGCATGCTCATGGTGGGAGGGGTGTATGTACAACTATTGGCTAGTGTGTGCCCACCTTAAAGCACAACAGCCCTAAGTCATTAAGCTACTGATTGGCTGGTGTCCAGTTGCCCAGCCTGGGTTACATGGGATAGCTCTATTGAGTGACTAATGAACTTGTCAAACATGAACTGAGAATTACTACACTCAATGTAGATTCTCCTCCAGGGTGGAGCTTGGCGGTAGATGATATGATGGTACAGAGGAGTCAAAATTTAAGGGCAGTGCAGCAAAGTCACTTGACTTGGGATCCAGAGTCTACTACTCAAGAGAAGGACAGGCTAGAAATGGTATGGGAACATGCCTCTCATCTGTATAGATTTCTGTAGAATGTTCAGATTTTTGCATCAAAATTTTAGTCTGCTTTTCATAAAATTGTGGTTTTCTGGAAAATTAGTGGCAAATCATTAAAGACTGAAGTTAGAAAATAATGATAGACATTTGAGCTCCAAGACATTTGAGCTCCAGACTTCATACCCTTCAGAAAATGCATGCCAGTGTAAAACCTGTTATTCTATCAAATTTCTAAGTTTGTAGAAGCAATATTTAAAAACTGTTCCCTATTTATGGGCCTCTGTACCACTTTTATTTATGGCTTTGTCCAGATTTCTTGCTGTAAGAGGTTGAGAGGTATGTCTGGAGATTTTGGTGAGAAACAGGCTTCAGAAGGCAGTGAGGGATGTCATCAGAATTAGTGACAGACTCATGGCAGTCAGACTGCAGCAGCAGAGTTGTGATAGGGAAGAAAAGAGTGCATTCAGACAGCAGATGCAGAACCTACTAGATAAATCATTACAACATGAATTGATGTTGATGATGGGTGACTTGAATGCACATATGAGGACAGACAGAACAGGATATGAGCACTGTCTGGGTCCACATGGGTAGGGAAACAGGAATAAAGAAGGAGAAGCCATTCTAGACTTCTGTCTGGCAAATGTCTTGATAGTAGCCAACATATGGTTCAAAAACAGATGGCCATAAGATCACATACAAAAGTGGTCAATATTCTATTCACGTAGACCTCCTCCTAGTAAGGAACCTGCTTTGGGATAGAATCAATGATTGAAAAGTCATTCCCAGTGAAGCAGTCGGCCCAGAGAATAAAAGAAAAACTGATTGACACTATCAGCTGCAAGCAGTGGGCAGAGAAGGCTCTAAGGTCAACAAAGACCACGCTGAAGACCTGGAAGTTGACTGGAGAGAAAGAGAAACAGTTCCAGGAATTACTGAGGGCTCTAGCACCCCAAGAAGAGCAGGAAATAGGAGCAGCTGAAGGAGGATGGCAGCACATCAAATCAGCACGTATAAGAACTAAAGAACAGGTATGTTGCAGAGTCATGTATGGAAATAAAGTCTATAAGGAAAGGTGGTGGTAGACTGCAGAAGTCCAGGAAGTCATCAAAAGAAAGGAGGAGTGCAGGAAAAAGTGAAAGGCAGAAAAGGCTATGAAGCAATGCTGGTTGGCTAACAAAGAAGCTAAGAAAGGAGTTGCTATATTAAAGATCTGGGAACTCCAAGCACTCTACCAGCTTCTGAAAAGTGACTTAGTAGGGAGGGGCAAAGAATCTATATCAGGTTGTAAAGACAGAAAGATAAAGAAGATAGTCAGACACCCTTGATAATGGATGCCAACAACAACCTGCTCACTAGTCCACAGGACATCAAAGGCAGATGCAAGGAGCATTTCCAGCAGCTTCTGAATGAAGAAAACCCCACAGAAGCTTCACTGACCCAGCCACAGCCTACAATGAGAGTAGAAGAGGTAAGAACAGCACTAAGGGAAATTAACTCAGAGAAGGCAGCAGACTCAGATAAGGTCACCATAGATATGATGAAAATTTTAGGTGAGATTGGGGAGAAATTACTCTTGAGGGTACTCATAGCAGTGTGAGGAAAAATGCATATTCCAGATGATTGAAGAATAAGTACACTCATGCCAATGTACAAGAAGAAAGGGACATTCCCAAATGTGGGCAGTACAGAGGTATCAAGTTTTTGTCCCATTGCATAAAAGTTCTGGAGAGGGTGGTTGATAAACGGATATGCAAAGTAATAGAAAGTAAGTTGAGAGATGAGCAGTTCAGATTCAGGTCAGGATGTAGCACAGCTGACCAGATGTTTACAGTAAGACAGATTGTTGAGAAGAAACTAGAGATGAGTCCAACTGGACATTTCTAGACTTGCAGAAAGCATATGATTCAGTATTTTGAATATAGTATAAACTCAAAATTTTCATGCATTATTCTTTATAATCTATAATCTATTAATTTTATCTAATCTTCTGTCATAGCTATTTCTTTTGTGTTTATTTGAAATTGTTTGCTGGTGTCAAAATACTTTGGATTATTATATAATTTATAATGTGTTATAGTTTTTGTATAACTAGTATGATTCACTTTTTGTAACATACTTAGTTCTGGAGCTTTTCTCCCCAGGACTCCATTGAAAATGGGTTATTTGACCCAATGGACTATCCTGGTAAACCAACTGCAATAAATAAATAAATAAATAAATATGACTAGGTACCAAGGAAGCTGATTTGGCAATCCTGCAATGATTCTAAGTCCCAGAAACATTGGTAGAATTAGTGCAGGCTATGGACAAGGGCCCAATGGATCAGGTACAAACAATATTCAGTCTTGTAGAGGGGGAACCAGTGGGAGTAGGTGTTCAGCTCTGAGCCCACGGTGATGGACTACATTATTAAACAGGTCATAGGGGGCAGATCCACAAAGTTACTGTATGCAGATGATGTGGCATTATAGGCAGAGTCTGTGCTAGGACTTCAGTAAAGGATAGGAGAATGGAATGCAAAACTGAAGGCACATGGCATGAAACTGAGTACAGATAAGACAGTGGTAATGGCAGCAAATGAGGAGAATCAGAAGAAGCTGAGAAGTAAGATGGAAGGGAAGTGAAATAGGTTACCAGCTTCAAATATCTGGGAGAGAAGGTTGAGGAGAAAGCAAGTATAAATGAAAAAGTCAAAGCTAGAATCAGATGGGCTGCAGACAACTGGCATAAACTGTCAGGTGTAGTATATGACAGAAAAATGTCAATGAAGCTGAAAAGTAAGTGTACAAAACAGTCATACAACCAGTACTACTGTATGGTACAGCAGATCAGTTAAGGAAGCAAGAGGTGGTGGGAATTAAGTGCATGAGATGGGTGGTAGGATGCATGCTGTGGGATAGAAGAAGAAATGAGGACATAAGAGCAGAAGCCAACGTAGCTCCTATTGTAGAAAAGATCAAGGAGAACATATTCCTGTGGTTCAGGCAAATGTAGAAAAGCAGAAGACGATCTGGTGAAGAAGATTTGAGCCAGACGAGAAAGCAAGAGGAATTGACAGCATCCAGCAAAGAGGTGATTTTTATAGAAAAGTACAGATTTTAGTGATTGCATATGTACAGGGCACAACTAACCACCGATGCATTGAAGCCTTATATAGAAGTAGGAAAAAAAGTTCAGTATGCCCACAGGCCAATCAGTTAAGCAGAAACAAGCAGTCTACCAACAATTCCCAGCTCAGATAAGTGAGATCAGATTAGCAGCCCTAACAGCAGTAGAAATATGCAATTTAACACAACAAGCAAGTGCAGAAAAACAACAAAGAACACAGAAATCTTTGAGAATGCTATGGAAACAAATAATACAAGTGCAAAATAATACTTAATTTTGTTTTTCTTGACATGGATGGCTTCAGATATAAGCAAAATCTTATTAAACCCATAACTGAATATAATATACCTTTTGTCACTTATTTATCTAAACATATCACACAGTTTGAGAGACCTCATGGATTTCTAACTGAAAACAAAGATTTTTCAGGCCACCATTTTTTTATTTATTTTTTTTTATATCAGAAGACACTGGTACGTCTTCCTCTGTAATCAAACTCTTACAGACTCTTCCATGGAGATCTGTGTCTGTACTTTCCAGCCATGAAAGCTCCAACATCCTCAAGTACTCAGTTAAAGGAACTAAACTTTCATCAGCAGATAAATAAGACATGTTAACAAGATAAATTCATATCCCAACATATCCCACAGATCTGGAACAAACTTCCACTACATGTCTGTCTGACTAGCTCGCTTGCCATCTTCAAGTTAATCACAGAAGACTGGTTGGGCAGCTCAGATTCTACACAGTCTATTTTCTCCTGCCCTCCTAGAGGCTAGTGGGAACTATGAATATTTTTTCTAGACAAGTAATGGTCTGCAGACTGATTATCTAGTATCTACGTATGAACCCAATTTTGACATTTCTCACATTTTAGGATGATAAGCTCCTATGTCATGCCATGACATTTTCATCTGTTTGAAACAGACTGAAAAAGTTCCTTCTTATTTGTAAGTTCAAACTGTTCATCATAAAATCGTTACATAGTATTGTTCCCTTCTTCCAAAAACAAGCCACAAATTCAGCTGCTAGTTTTATCCATGAATATTTCCATTCCACTATGTATAATCCAATAAATATCTTGAACAAACCAAAGGCTTCACAAAAATCATCCCCTACACATAGTACTTGTCCATCATTTCCGAGGTAGTGGAATTCTGGCAGTCACTCGCAAAAACCAGAGTAGCGTAAAAACCTTACAGATGAAAATACTTCGACAATTCTGGCAGTCACCCGCAAAAACTAGAGTAGCATAAACACCTTGCAGATGAAAATACTTCAACAAACAAACTCCGTACTGTTTACACCGTTTATTGCAAGTATAACCTAGGTTTCGTCCACGTCCCGGACTTCATCAGATAACATGAACTGCAAAATGCACACATCTTATATACCATTAAACACTCACCACATCAATAATTCAATTAATTCAATTGAATACTTTGTAAATGCCCACACTTAAAAACACATAACCTTATATATAATGTGTATATATAACATAAAATAAAATCAATTAATACAATGTTTAAATGTAAATCCCATAGAAAGTTAACTTAATCACTCTAAACAATGTAAACAATCCAATAGCACAACATAAACCATTAAATTGTGCCATATATATGTTAAACCAAGTTCATTGTGTAGGATTACAAATACATAATAATTATAATTTTACTTTTTAAAAAATTTTTATACTTGAGGTATTTGTATTTGTAATCCTACACAATGAACTTGGTTTAACATATATATGGCACAATTTAATGGTTTATGTTGTGCTATTGGATTGTTTACATTGTTTAGAGTGATTAAGTTAACTTTCTATGGGATTTACATTTAAACATTGTATTGATTTTATTTTATGTTATATATACACATTATATATAAGGTTATGTGTTTTTAAGTGTGGGCGTTTACAAAGTATTCAATTGAATTAATTGAATTATTGATGTGGTGAGTGTTTAATGGTATATAAGATGTGTGCATTTTGCAGTTTATGTTATCTGATGAAGTCTGTGACGCGGACGAAACCTAGGTTATACTTGCAATAAACGGTGTGAACAGTACGGAGTTTGTTTGTCGAAGTATTTTCATCTGCAAGGTGTTTATGCTACTCTAGTTTTTGTGAGTGACTGCCAGAATTGTCGAAGTATTTTCATCTGTAAGGTTTTTACGCTACTCTGGTTTTTGCGAGTGACTGCCAGAATTCCACTACCTCGGTAGTGCATGCTCTACCTACATCGGAGATTGTTGGGGTATTGGTTTTTGTTACATTACTTGTCCATCATTTGTTACATTTTTTCTTTAACTCGCACCACTGTAATTTTAGTCTGAAAGCTAGTTTTCTTCCTGCAGTGTTCGACTGTCTTACAACCACTGCATAATTGTAATCTTTGTAATGATTAAGGATTCCTCTGGCTTGTTTTTCTGGACCTCTTTGCTCCATCTTGTGCTTTCATGAGTCAATCATTCTATTGAACCATATGTAATTCACAGAGGAAAAGCAATCATTCCATCCTACAACACTGACAAAATCTCCTCATATGGAATCCTTTCATTCTATTGGTTCCAACTATGCAGCCACCTTAATCAGGACATTCTCTTCCAAGCCTCTGCTCTGAGGGTCCTTTATTACAATATCCTGCCACTGTTGTAACTCAATGACTATCTACATATCTTGGTCACATTCAGCTTCTACACACACAAGACTCTCAGTTGTCTCAAACTCTGTTGTTTCCTGCCATCTTCTCTCTAATGTCATTTGTATCCTGGCCAAATTTATCAAAGTCACTATGACTATTACCTTAGCTCCTCCAAAAAATAAGCCACAAACAGTCAACAAATAATAAATTAGATCAATCAGTT
Source organism: Protopterus annectens (assembly GCF_019279795.1). Classification (NCBI taxonomy): domain Eukaryota; kingdom Metazoa; phylum Chordata; order Ceratodontiformes; family Protopteridae; genus Protopterus; species Protopterus annectens. Next base: position 1,437,467,535 of record NC_056737.1, read on the forward strand.
AATCAAAAAATCAGTAAATCAATAAATACAAGCATATATGTATACTCATGGGTCTACTTTTACTCACCGAATTTACACTTCTTCAAATTGTACATTGCCAACTACACTTCAGTGAAACATCATTCAACCGAAAGGATAGACTACCAAACTTCTTTCCCTGGGAAACAAAACACTTGTCCGCCAGGGAAAAAGTCAGCAAAAAGAAATTAAACCCAACCAAGTGGGGGGCTTCACCCCCTAACTAAATATGCCAACTCTGAGATTGCACTACACTGGGAAAAAGGGCAAAGTTCACCCTGGTGGCCAAGTGGTTCATTTCCCAGTGAAAGAAGTTCGGTAGTCCATGTATTAGGTTGAAGGGAGTTTTACTGAAGTGTAGCTGGCAATTTACAATTCGAAGAAGTATACATTTGGTGAGTAAAAGCAGACCCATACACATACACATACATAAATAAACGATTGTTGCCTGTTAACAGATCACAAAGGAGGTTTCCAAAAGGGGGAAATTAAACAAGTTAGTAAACAATACTGAGCACAGTTTTTGATTGACAGTATTTATTTTGAGCTTTTTAGGGTTAACAAAATTTAAATAAAAGAAGTCTGCATTTTGAATCCCTCATTTCTCTGAATAAAGTTGAATATACAGTCACACTATTTTATCAATTTATAAACGGCAGTGAGATGAGCAAGTGACTGATTTTACAGAGGTGAAAGGAGATGTGATTTTTAAAACTGATTGCAGGAAAAATATATTTATAAGTGGTACCACCATCATTGTTCCTCATAATCTTATATTTATGAATTATAGGTTCATAGGTTAAGTACTAGGCTAACTGCCCTTGTGAGCCATTTTAAGGCTAGCAAATTATCCCGTGTGAGACTCAAACCCTGCACCTTGGGTTTGTAAGTCAAACACCTTAACCATTAGGCCACCCTCCTAAGCCACCAATATTTCTTCAGCCTTTTAATTTGCTAAGCAACCTCTCCAAACAGAGCATCTCTACAATGGGTCTATATTACATTGTCAAATTCCTCTGTCAAACCCTGTTTGTCTAATCTTCATCCATTGAACTATCATTTCAGTGAAACTTTTTCTCATAGTAAGTATCCAGTGGGCCAGCCTATTGACTGCAACAAAAACAGCATTTTTAAACCCCTCCCCCAACTAAATATACCAACTCCAAGATCACACTACAGTGGGGAAAAGGGCAAATTCCCCGTAATGGCCCACTGGTTACTTACCATGGGAAAAAGTTCGATGAAATGATCGTTCGACAGATAAAGACATTGACAAATAGGGTTTGACGAACAGGTGTTCTACACATAGTGAGTTTGAAGATGTGATATCGACCCCTCTACAACTACACATTACTAATGTATTTCTTTATATGACCCCTTCCATGAAACCTGAGTGACTGCAAGTGTCAGTGCATGTGTACAGTCCTTGTCTTTGTTTCTTCTTTCAAACCATGATACTTGCTAATATTTACAGAATCCTGTTCAATGCTCAAGCCAGTATTAAACAATTCTGAATCCTTCTAAATGAAACTTACATTACTAGATACAGAAGAAGATGCCACAGCTCCCCATTCCATTTCCCTTTGTCTTTAAGTATAGTCTACAATTAAACAACAAAGAAATGTATTATTTGCCTGTGTTGTGACAGTGCAACACTAACTGAAGTGTACTTGTGTATACTGTTAACATCTGTGGCATTCCAAAGTCAGATGTTAGAGCAGAACCTGTTATATCTGCTCACTGTTCAGAATTTGAAAGAACACATGGTGATACCGTAAAAAAATAAATAAATAAGTAAAAAGGGAAAGGCTGCATTTAAGCAAATGTGAGATTTGCTTGTTTATTTTCTGAAGAGTTCCCAATTCTTATCTGTCTTGATGTTTAATGCAATTAAACACTGATATATAAACTAGTAAGTGATACTGATTAGGAATGGACAAACACTGATTGTGAAATGCACACAAATTCTCAGGAGACAATAATGCCATCACCAATGTTTTGCACCTCACACTTGCTTAGAGACTAGAACACTGAACGTGTAACCTGACAAAATTCCACAAGCAACTTAATCACTAAAAAGAATCCATCTTTCCATCCACAACCCTTTTTCCCCATTTTTTGCACATGGGGTCTGGGTCTCACTAAAGCACTGACAATCATCAAGAGCCAAGGTTTATGCTGCTGAATAACATGTTTAAATATAGATTCATTAACACTTTTGGTATCCTTCATCCTGATGTCATGGGGAAAAGTAGCAATCAATATCTGTAAGGAAGAATTCAAATATCACAGCCCAAACCAATGCATTTTAAGGTACTGCAAACTGCTGTACACTAGTGAATTCATATATATGTTCATACTTCATTAAATTCATGATACAGTGAAGCCCTTGCTGAAACCCATAAAAAAAGGCTAAAGCAGGCATATCAAATATGTATAAATGTGATTCATAACCTCTTATGTCCTCTGTTGGTGGTGACCTATACACAGTGATTTGTTCAAACTAGAAATAATGATTTATGCTTATAAATCTCAACTGCCATGATCTAAGTATAGTACTATGACTTTTGATGTTAGCTGTTGCTTTGATCCTTCTAAATATAATGATCTCCTTCATAGGGTTATACTTTTCTAAGGATTTTTATAAATGCTCACATTATTAAGTAACTAAATTAAGTCTATACATTGATTCTTCAAATCTGCAAAATAAGAAAGTGCCTATCTTTCTGCCCATCTACTATGATTTTTGAAAAGGTCAGTGCCATTCAGAGATTGAAAACCATGTTTACACCAACAAAGCAATCATTTATTTTTATTTATTTATTTGTCCTTTGTTGACTGAGTTAGTCTCATTAGGCTAGTAGCCTTTTTTCAGGGAGGACCTGAGGTGGTATTTATACCACCAGTGGAAATTTTGCCAGGGTATCAAAGAACTTCCCCTACTCTTTTTGATAGATGCTGTGGGATCTTGTACATCCACCTGAGATACCACCAGCTCAAGCAGGTAGGGCCTCAGTTTAACATCTCATCTGAAGGACAGCATAATTTGGAGAGCAGCACCCCCCACACACACACACCAGGCCCCTATTAATTCAACAAATGAAAAACATCATCGAACCCCCCCCCCCATGTAGGATGCTGCACCCCCCACAGTCCCTGCTAATTATATATACCAAGTCTGAGATTGCACTACATTGAGGAAAGGGCAAATTTCCTGATCCCTACTGTAATAAAATCTCAGAACAGTTCGACAAATGGCATTTCTGATGAAATGCTATTTGATGATGATTAGATTCGATGAATTAATAGGACCCCGCACACACCTTATGCTGCATTGCAGTGTCAACAATATATCTACCTGGTGTGGGAATAGAACCCACAACTTTCTATACCAAAGGTGAATGTGCTTCTTGTTTCAGCACTGACACTGCAATCATAATCAAATGTTATAAGACTGATGTTTACCTGACTTGGCGTAAAGGTGTAAATCCATTAAATATGACACCTTTGCTCATATGTCTAACAATGTCATACACATGTAGTATATTATCTTGTTAAATACATGTTAGTGATCTGTCAGACTGGAAAAAAAGGCTATAGTACAGGCAATGCAGATATATCATGCCAGATTAAGACACCTGCAGATAGAGATATCACTCAGAAATCAGTCACTGCTTTCCAACTGAGTGCAGCGCTCTGCAATTAATGTGACTACATTCTTGTTTCTGTTTAGTGTTCCTGCAAGGATCCTATAAGAAGAAACTATGTTTCAAAGCAGAAGTTAAAAAGGAAAGTAAATGGGGAAGGGAATCCATTCTAATTTGGATCAGAATACTGTGGTTCTACTCAACAACATGAGTCTTAATGAAAAATGCCTGAACTTGAGGCTCTTGAACATGTTCATATATGTCTAGCTACAGAGACAGCATATCTGCTTCTGGCCAAGGCATTTGACAGTGTTTCCTCTGCAGATATGATTGACATAGCTGTAAATCTGAATAACCCTTATGCTGTATGGTGGGTAAGTCTTACAGAAACCATGTGGTTTGAGTCACAGGTGCCACTTCTGAAAGCAAAAAATCTACCAGTGGTGTACCTCAGGGCTCAGTCAGAGGCCCTCTTCTATGCATTTATTTCTCAGATGTTCATGTCAGCACTTGTACTGTTGAGTGCCAATAGATCAATAAAAACAAAAAGATCGCAAAACCAGCAGAGTGAATCTTGAACATCACTCTTCTCCTTTAGACTCTTACCCCCCCCCCCCTGGAATGGGGAAAGCCCCTCCCCCTTAACTTATTTATACCAACTTCTAGATCACCATACTGTGAAGAAAATGGGAATATTCCAGGAAATGGCCATCTCAGACTTGGTGTATGTAAGTCCATTTTTCCTACCAGTCTTCATGCTTTGTGACTCTCACTAGCAGGTACCAACCTTTCAGATAGTTAGCATTCATACACTCCTGGTCTCTGCTTATAATAGTTTACAAGTGACTATTAACTGAGTGTTATTTTCTGCTGACTCACAATTGCTGTAACATGACATAGACAATGATACAAATTGGTGCAAGGACAATTAACTCAAATTATCAGTGAAAAAAATGTAGTGTAATTAATTTTGTAAACAAAACACTTCCAAGTGCCATATAGATGATACACCCCTTTAATCAGAGAGTACTATAACATAACTAGGCACTAATGTTGATAATTCCTTATCTTTTCATAGTTAGATGATGGCTTTGAGACCATGGGACCATTTAAAAGCCAAGCTAAACTCCCAGTTATCCCCAAAGCACAACGTGGTTAAATGACTTGCTTATGGTCAGACAGCAAGCAAATTAAGGTTGAAGGACTCAAATCGTGTAACACAGGAACCACAGCTTACAGTTTTAACCCTTTATACCAACTGCAAGAAGTTCAAATACTAGTCACATGGTTCACAGTAATGGACCTCTTTTTATTCCTTTCTTATGGTCTAGAACAGGGGTCATGTGTGGCACAACAGTTTATAAAGACTTCTATCTGTTTCATCTAATTTCCAGAGGTTTCTCCTCTTAATCAAAAGAAGTCCCAGTCCCTTTAACTCATGTGAATAGGCTCATTATGGAATATAATGCAACTTTTGGCATCTATTTATCTAAATGTGTCACTGAACTTCAGATTGTCATTGTCATCATTCTCCTTTGTCCAATTTTTCTACATGTGGTCAGGGTGTCTTGTCAACTGTCAACATCTTCCTTAATTCAGTGCCACACCCCTACTTGCATCCGTGATCATGCCTGACTGTTGCAAGTCTTCTCTCACACAATCTATATATCTGATGGCTGGTCACCTTGTTTCCTTTTGCCATCTTCCTGCTTCCCCCAGTCTTCTTCAGCAGATCATCTTCTGCTTCTCTGTATATTTGGCTAGACCATCATAACATGTTCTCTTTGACTTTCAGTGCAATTTGAGCTACTTTAGCTTCTGTTCTGATTCCATAATTTTTTTCATCTGCCCCACAGTGTGCATCCTACCACCCATCTCAGGCACTTAATTTCCATCTCCTCTATCTTCGTCAATTGTTCTTCCTTCACTGCCCAGATTTCTGAGCCATAAAGAAGTAATTGTTATACAATTGCTTTATATACTTTATTCTCTTGCATTCTTATGTAACCCTCTACCACTGACAGTTTATGGAAGTTGGCTGAAGCATCTCTGATTCTTGCTTTGACTTCCTCATTCAGACTTCCCTTCTCCTCAAGCATTCTCTGATTCTTTTTCTCTCTCTCTCTCTCAGATATCTGAACAGGTTAACCTGTTTCACTGACTTCACATGTAAATCAATTTTTATCTTCTTCTGAAGTCTCCCATTTGCTGTCATGACCACTGCCTTGTCTATAGTCAGTTTCTTCTCATGTGCCTTTAGGTTTGCATTCCATTCTCCTATCATTTGTTTTAGTTATTTTTCAGAATCTTGCTTGTAATACCATATCTGTCCTAAACAACCTGTTTGCTAATGTGGACCATCAAAAGAATGAACGTCAGTGTACTCAGCTGTACCATGATGCATACCCATTCCCACTGAAAGTTCTTATGGGAGTCCAAACAATGTTTGCATTTGTGGTATGAGGTCCTTGTTTGTAGTTTATAAGAATTATACCAGTGCTTCTGGGCTTCAAACCATCACAAAACTGTCCAAATAAGCTTTTATGGGACCTTGCTGTATGCTTCATCTAACTCCATGAATGTCCAGATGGACTCTTTTCTCACCTCTAACTTCTTCTCCACTATCTGTCTTGCTGCAAACATTGGGTCAGGTGTGTTGCATCCTGATCTGAATATACTGTTCATAGGTTCATGATTCATAGGAGTTTACTAGGCTATTGGCCCTAGGGCCTTATAAGCCTAGCCATGTTATACCTTTGTTCCCTTATTGACCAAGTTGTATAGTGTATATTTGCAGCACAAGTCTATGATCAGCACTAACTGCCCTTAACCAAGAGGGACATAGGTGATACTGTCTGGATAAATTTACAGTCTCTCATCCAGTTGTTTTAGCTACACTTAAATAGGGTCATCTAGGAGCTCTGTTTTATGTGAATTGAGAGTTTGTTCAATAGGAGTGGCAGTCTCTGGAAGACATATCTGTCTCTCCAGCATATTCTGCTAATGTCGCAGGCTAGGTTAAGATCCCTAGAGCAAGTGAATGTTGTCCCATTTGACTTGTGGATGTGCAGCATTTCCATTAGGACAGTGTCTGATACTGCTCTGTAGGTCAGGCACAAGCTGCCTCTCAGCAGCCTATAAGATACAGAATACAGTGAGGGAGCCTTTAGCCTGCACATGTAGGTCATGTATTGAAGGCACTGAATCTTCTTGGTGAGAAAATTCTGAGGTCTTTCCAGCTGTTGCATGTATATGGTGAGTTGCATACAGAAGAGAGTGTTGTACTCTATTGGTGGTCTGATGAGGGATGAGTACAGGTGAGTTATAACATCCTTAGCTCTGGATGCGATGCCCTTACTTATGAGATGTGCAACAGAGAAGGCCTTCCTTACCACTGTGGACACATAGGTTCATAGGTTCATACTAGGCTATCTGCCCAAGGGCATTTATAAGCCTAGCCCATAGTTATTTGGCTTTCGCCACCCCTTTAGTTTGAATAAAACTATGCCTATTATTTTGCTGTGCCTCTGTCAAGCAGTGACACTGAAGTAATCCCTGGGGTATATCTGCGATCCCCCATCCATTGGTCAAGATTCCTCTTGAACAAGGCCAGCGAGATGCTCTGCCTCACATGTACCGGGATTTTGTTCCACAGCATAGGGAGTCTCTGGGTGATGAATCTGTCCCTCCAGCATGTTCTATTAATAACCGTGTCAAGGTTTAAGTCTCCCGCCCTTGTGGTTCTGAGGGATCTGGATTTTTTGAGGTGAAGCATATTCATCAAATCAGGGTTTGACATGGCCTTATATGTCAGGCACAGGTCACCTCTGAGCAAGCGGTATGAGACTGAATAGAGCTGGAGTTCTTTCAGTCGGGCAGCATAAGACATATTTTTGAGACCCTTTATCAGTTTGGTGAGGAACTTTTGGGGCCTTTCCAGCTGCTGCAGGTGTCTGGTCAGATACATTCCGAATGGGGCATTGTGCTCAATCATAGGTCTAATGAGTGATGAGTACAGGGGGGCGATGACCTCCCTTGATCTAGATGTGAATCCCTTCATGATCAGGTGGGCAATGTAGAAGGTTTTCCTAACTACTTTAGCAACATGAGTGTCAAACGAGAGGCTACTGTCAACCTGGGTCCCCAGATCCCTGATGACTTCTTCTGTGCTCAGTGGATTGCCACCTATATGGTAGCTAGGGGTAACCTTGTTTTTCCCGAAGGGTATGACTATGCATTTCTTGGCATTTAATTTTAGGCCATGGTTCTGGCACCAGTTATCCGTTTCTGTGAGGCCCTTCTGAAGGATATCTGTGTCAGATGTGTTTTGGACTATGGCCCAGTTTGCAGTCATCTGCAAACTTTGTCAGCCATAACCCTCCTGTGTTTGCTTGTACTTCAGAAAAGTAGATGCCGAACAAGAGTGGACCCAGGACTGAGCCCTGTGGGACACCACTTGTGACAGGCTTTGAGTCTGACATGGCTCCAGCAACTCTGACCCTGTGGGTTCTGTCACTTAGCCAGTTTGCAACCCATCTTGTGATGTATGGGTTTACATTCAAGCTGATGAGTTTTTTGATGATACCTGAGTGGGGTATTGTGTCAAAGGCCTTTGCCAGGTCAAGGTAGGCTGTATGGACTGCCTTTCCTCATCAATGGCCTTGGTGACTGTCTCGAAAAAGTCAACCAAGTTTAAAAGGCATGATCTGCCTTTGACAAAGCCAAACTGGGTTGGATCCAAAGTCTGCAAGTTCCCTATGTCTTTATTTATGAGTTCCATTATGATCCTCTCCATGGCTTTGCAGATAAGGCTTGTCAAGCTAATGGGACGGTAATTTCCAGGGTCGGTGGAGGCACCGCCCTTGTGAAGTGGGACCACAGTCGCCATGCGCCACTCCTTTGGTACGTATCCTGAGGTGAGGCTAAGATTAAACAGCTGTCCTAACTGCGGGTTTAATTCCTCATTGAGTTCATGGAGCACACAGCTGGGGACACCATCCGGTCCCATGGATGCTGTGTTTTTTGCTTTGGAGAGAGCAGTTCTCACCTGGGCGTTGGAGATGTTTGGGGGGCTACAATCCTCTGGTATAGATATCTCTCCTTTTGGGGGGGGGGGAGAAGTTTGCACTGAACCTGTCAGCCAGTATGTTGGCAATGTGTGTAGGTTCAGTAATCTTCACATCATTTTGAACTAATTCTGAGCATATCTGGGAGTTTCCTCCTAGGTTTCTAACATAGCTAAAGAAGGCCTTATGATTGTCTTTTGAATCCTTGGCGATTTTTCTCTCAAAATTTGCCTTGGATGATTTTATGAGAGCTCTTAGTTTTTACTTATAATGATCAAAGGTGTCTTACCTTTCAAGGATTTTGCTCTATCTTGTAGTAGCTTCCTCCTTTTGTTGTAGAGCTTGTTTATGGCTGTGGTCCACCAGACTGGACGCTTGCCTTTGGTACAAAGAGTCTTAGTTTTGTTTGGGATTGCCTGATCCATGCAGTCCTGTAGGTGCTGGTAGAAGGCATTTGTAAGTGATTCAGCGGTTTGAGTAATGTTTACCACTGGCTCAGGGGCCTTAAAGGAGACCACACTAGTTTTTAGAAGTGTGAAGTCGGCTTTTGAGAAGTTTTTCACTGTGGTCTTTTTTGTTTCAGGTGGGGGCGGGATGAGGACCTCCAGCGAGATTAGTTTATGATCTGATCTCACCAGTGAGGGGTATACTTCCGGTGTTGAACATTGTGATCCCATGTTCATGATGATGAGATCAAGTATGTTTTCTCCTCTTGTGGGGATGGTGACTAGTTGTTCCATGGCATTTGAGTTTATGAACTCCAGGAACCTTTGGACTAGAGTGTTTGGTGATGGAACTAAGGTTGCTATCAACCTATGATCCCAAATCTCTCACCACAGGGCTTGAGCTAAGAGAGGCAGTGTTAATATTGTAATTTGCAGGCACTTCCTCTTTGATGAAATTGGTGATAATGCATTTTGTGCATTTAGTTTAAGTCACTGGTTTTGGTAACAATCATTTGTCTGTGTAAGCCCTTTTTGTAGTATGTCAACATCTTTAGGGTACTCAGTTTGCAATCATTGGCAAACTTGGTAAGCCACAGGCCATCTATTTTTGCCTGGACTTCTGATAAATAGATTCCAAACAATAGGGGGGCCTAGCACAGATCCTTGTGGTACACTACTGGTAACTGGTCCCCAACTTTGACTGTATATGTTCTCTCTGTAAGCCAACTGGCTGCCCATCTAGTAACATATGGGTTAATTCCCAGCTGGGTGAGTTTCTAAATGATGTATAAGTAGGGGATTGTATCAAAGCCTTGACTAAGTCAAGATGTACTGTAAGTACTATTTTGCCATCCAGGGTTTGGTGATATTCTCAATGAAGTCCACCAGGTAAATAAGCATGATCTATCCTTATCTATCTATCCTTAAACCCAAATTGTGTCAGGTCAAGAGTTTGAAGGTCACCTATGTCTTTGTTGATAAGATCCATGATGAGTCTCTCTATGGCCTTGCAGATGAGGCTGGTTAGGCTTATGGTATGGGTCTATAGTTCCCAGAGTTATTTGATTGACCCCCTTTTTGCAAGGGATATTACTGTTGCTGTTTTCCACTCTGCTGGGACAAAGCCAGTACTTAGACTGTGGTTGTAGAGTGTGCCAAGTGGTTCCTCTAGACTCTGTTTTAGACTATTTAGTAGGCAGCCCGGGATGTTATCCAGTCCCATAGAAGCTGTGTTTTTGGCCATGGAGAATGTTATGACGTGCTCTTCGGAGATACTAGATAGAGGACTGGTGACAGGTATACTTTGAGGTATGTCTGGTGGGGACAGGAGGGTGAAGGTTGCACCAAATCTGACTGCTAAAAGGTTGGTGATGTTCTCAGAGTCAGTATGTGTGGTACTGTCCACTGCTAGTTCAACACAAAGCTGAGCCTTCCCTTTTATATTTCTGTCATAGCTAAAGAATGCCTTGTGATTAGTCTTGGTGTCTTAGCTAGGGATGCTGGCTTAGCTTAGTAATTGGCTTTAGAGGACTTTTCAAGATATCTAATTTTTTGCGTAAGCTGGGGAGGTTGTCCTTCCTCTGCTTAGTCAGTTCCCTCTTGTTCTTAGACATTAGTTTCTTCCTCTTGTTGTATAACTTATTTATGCTTGATGTACACCAAGGTTGTTTTTTTTTTCTTTTTTTGTGAGGACCTTGTTTTGATCAATGCTGATACAGCTGGGTCTATATATTTGTATAGGTGTTTATACAGGGTATTTGTGTACACCTCTGTATAGGAGTCATTGTTAAAAGTGGTAGCAGGGGCTTTGAAACTGGTTATAGTTTGCTTTGTAGAAAATTTTCATCCTTTTTGGTCTTGAGGGAGGTCAGGTATGATCATTACTTTGAACGAGACTGATTTATGATCAGACATTACCAGGGAGGGCAACACACAGGAGGTACTGCAAAGACCCCCTATGTTGGTGAGTACCAAGTCTAGGACATTTGATCTCCTTGTAGGGGTGCATGCTATCTGTTCCAAAGCATTTGTATTAACAAAGTCCAGGAACCTTAGGGGGGCATGTTTTTGCTCATATATGACTCCCAATTGATGGAAGGGTAATTGAAATCAGCCATGACCAAGGTGTTTGGCTGCATAGTGAGTGACTAAGTTTCTCGTCGTTCATGGTTCTATAGCTGACAGTGATATGGACTGGGGTTTTACGTACAGTTAGTTGGACTTGGAGTAACTCTAGGAAGTCATTCTGTTTGAACAGTCTTGAGGTATATTTGTCTTTAATGAAGATAGATACACCTCCTTCTTTGGTTCTTTCATGCTTGTTTTGAGATCTGAACATGTGGAAGGTGTTGTAGCCTTTCATGGCCAAGTTACTCACTGTGGTCTTGAACCACATCTCTGTGACTGCAAAGACATTGGCATCTTTCAAGGTAAGGAGTGCTTCCAGTGAGTGTAGTTTCTGATTTAGACTGTTAGTATTAAGCAGCATCACCATCAGTTTGTCTCTAGTCAATTTTTTTACATCAGGAATTTTGTTATTATGACATTGCCTAAAAGGCACTATGGGGGAGGCAAGTACCTTTGCCAGTAACCAATAGAAAAGATGCGACAGGTGAAGACTATTTCTAGCAAAGCATTGTGGTCTGTTGACCATATCTTCCCAGGCTGACAGATACTGGAACCCCCAGGACTGATACCAGAAGGTAAGCCAATTGTTGAAGTCAATCATTTTTTTTTGTTTATATTGAGGCATCATCATTGGTGAAGGTATAATGCTGCTTGTGGCTAGCGACATACAAGCCTGGGACACAAAATCAGAGAGCTCAGTCTTGTCTCTCTTCATATAGTCCAGTGAGGTAGTCATTCACTCCAACATGGACTTAGACAGAGTCCTAATGGTACTTGTTGTTGAGAGACTTGAGTACATGCATGATCTGATGGATCCAGGCACCTGACAGGCAGCTGACTGTGACATTCTCCTTGTCCAGCCTAGTGAGGGGGAAATCTGTGTGTCTCACTATGGAATCACCTATGACCAAGACGTTTGGTTTTGAGGTGTTTTGCCTTAGGGGCTTATTGGCTGAGACTATGTCTTTTATTATTATGCGTAGTAGATTCTGTTGGGTTTGCAGTGTGTGCAGTAAGTTTGCACTTGGGAGGTCTCTGATCTGTAGGTAGGCTTCTACTGAGTACTTTCATGTATGTGGGTTTGTGTTGTAACTTATGTACAAGAGATGAAGTGTATGTGCTGACAACCTGTTTGATATCTGGTGTATTGTTATGTGAGATAATTGATTCCAAATCCATAGTATAGATACATCTCTCACAAGTTGTATTTGTTTTATGAGTAACTGGTTGTCAGTGTACATGAGGTAATTGCTACATTGCCTCAGGATGCCCGTGTCAATCAGGCTAGCTGGAGAAATGGTGGGAAAATGTCTGTCCATTACGGCAGGTATATACTGTAGTAACTGGGTGTGGGCTAGATGGACCAAGTTTTGATGTAAGACTAACAGAAAGCTGCTCTTCTCTGGAGAGCTGGGGTAGAAAAGTGCTTTACAATGCACAACTGAGTTGCTCACAGGGCAGCAGTGGAATCTCTGATTAGCTGCAGTAAACTAAGTGCAAACCCAAGCAAACATGATGCTTAAATCTAAGCAAAGTTTAAATGACTTTAAACAAAATAACCAAACGGAAAGCCCAAGACTGAGCCTTATTCCAGAATCCCCTAGTCAGATGGGTCCTTGGCTGCACACTTCTCCCACAGGGGTGCAGGGGGGGGGCGGGCCTTCTTAATGTTAGATGCCTGGTATTAGTGCTCAAATAATACCAAACAGTCTAGATTCAGTAAGCATGAATCTAGCCTATGGTATAAAATGCAGAAGTGCTAGAAATTCAAAGTGCAGAAAATTGCAGTCACAAGAGGAAAAAAAACAGTATAAATTATGCAGCAATTAAGTGTAATACTCTCAGACCACAAACCTTCCTAATGTGAAATAATTGGTTTGGAGACCTAGTGCTTAAACCAGAACTAGGACACCTTCAGAATAACAGGCACAATAAGCCTTCAACCAACAATTTACAGCTTAGAAGGGTTAGGCTACAATCTCATGTCAGAAGAGTTTAGACCACAAATCTTCCTGATGTAAAATAACTGGTTTGGAACCCAAGGGCTTAAACCAGAGTAAAGAAACTTAGAGCAACAGGCACAATAAGCCTTCAACCAGCAATTCCTAGCTCAGAAGGGCAGAGGCTACCCTCTCTTCCACAAAAGTGTAGACCACAGACATTCTTAATGTAAAATAACTGGCCTGAAGCCAAATGCTTAAGCCAGATCTAAGACACTTTTAGAATAACAGACACACTAAGCCTTCAACCAGCAATTCCCAACTTGGAAGGATGTAAGCTACCTATCCTGCCACAAGAATGTAGACTACAAACCTTATTAATGTAAAACAACTGACCTGAAGCTCAGGTACTTAAACTAACCTAAGAGGCTTAGAATAAGAGTTATAATTTAATCAGGCTACTAACAAGCAGTAATAAATGCAGCAGAATAAATGCAACCTTTTTTTAATCTCTGCAAATGTATTTATAAATCCCCCTATCCAGTGCTTTCATGCATTGTGACAGGAGTTTGATATCTCTGTACTGTTTACAGTTGTGAATGCCCCCTTTGATCTTGCCACAGGCACTAGAATGCATATTCCCTGTTCATGAGGTATGCACTATTCTCTCCATATAACTAAAACTACACCCAGGAGCCATTTCACCACCAACTCACCAAACATCATAATCACATCTGATGTGACTTTGTTTGAGCCCGCTGCATCCAGTGACATTATTTTCCTTAGTACTGTTCTTACATCTTCTTGGGTAGGTGGTTCTTCCTCTTTCACTGTATGCTAGGTATGGGGCTTTATGGCTTCTGTTAGGTTTTCTTCTTCAAAAGTTGCTGGAAATATTCCTTCCACCTGCCTTTGATTGTCTTTTGGATGGTGAGCAGATTAATGCTGACACCTTCTCTGAATGGTGTTCGATATTTACCTTTCTGTCTTGCTGTGTGATACAGTTTATTGTGCCATATTATCATAATCATCATCATCAACAACAACAACCAACTATTCCCAATTTTCTACATGGGGTTAGGGTGTCATGTCACTTGTTGTCATTTCTCCCTATTCAGTGCCACTGTCCTACCTTATCTGTTACTCATGTTTGACTGTCACAGGCATCTCTCAAACAATCCATCAACCTCTTTGCTGGATGCCCTTGTTGTCTCTTGCCTTTTTCCTCTCTGTCTCAAATCTTCTTCACCACATTTTCTTCTGCTTTCCTGCACACGTGCTCTAGCCACTGTAATGTGTCTCTTTGACATTTTCTGCAACTGGAGCTACTTTAGCTTCTGCTCTTATGTCCTCATTTCTTTGTCTGTCCCACAGTATGCATCCTACCACCCATCTCAGGCACTTTATTCCCATCAGCATATTGTACCATATACTGAGTCATTCTCCACAAGATGATAGAGAGCTTCTGACACCTTATTCTTTTCTATTTACAACTCCTACCTTAGCCTTTTTGTTAGCCACCCAGTATTCCTTCTTAGCATGGTATGTCTGCTTTTTTTCTCTCTCACATCTGCCTGCTCTCTTTTTATTTGTGTTTTTTCCCTTTCCTTGCTGTTTCATCATTTCTCACCATCCCAGTGTCCCATCCACCATTGCATATTTATTCTCCTCCTTCCTTCCTTCAGACTTTTTCTCCATGTGAGCTGAGGTCTGCATGGATCTTAATGACATCCAGGGGAATGGTGCAAGCAACTGCTTCTTCATCTAACTGCTTATTAGGACCTATCCCAGTTTCCTCACCTTCTCCCTTGCATTCACTGACAGTGTCCAAGGACTACTGCCTTTGGAGTACCACACCTCCTCTCAGGGAACATCTTTGACAAATGCCCTTCCTTGGATGTCCGAGATGCTAATTAAACCCAGGTCAATTAAGCCATAGTTAGGGAGTTATCCCACTATGCCATGGTGCTGGCTGACTCCTTTTCTCTTCTTATAATTTCCTGGACTTCTACATTCCACTACCAGCTTTCCTTATCTACCTTATTTTGACACCTGGCTCAGCCATGATAAGCCCTCACCTGCAATTCCCAGCTTAGATGAATTCATATGTGCTGTTTCAAGATGCTGCAATTTTTTTCAGCACCTCTTCTTTCTGAGGTGCTAGAGCCCCTGGGTATTTCCTTGAACTCCTGTGTTTTTACTCCAATTAACTTCTAAGTCTTCATCCTAGTCAGTCTTTTCTGTGTAGCTTTCCCCTGACAACTGTTTGCAACTGATTGTGCCTGCCAGGGATTCATGCTGAGGCCAATGATTTAACTGGAAAAGACTTTGCAATCTTTAATTTTATCTACTAGAGCTGCAAGTCGATTACTCTTGACCTTGATCTTGTGACTACCTCTCTTACTGGACCATTTGTTGACCATCTTTAAGCCACTTGCAGGACAGAGGTCAAATGGCCTCTTCATATTGCTGCTGTCCCACCCATGTGACTCAGTAAGTCCTCACACCCTGTTATGACTGTCCTGCTATGAACATTGAGTTCCCAGTTATTAATACCAACTCATGTTATCCTCCCTTATCTAGTAGGACCTGGACTTACTGTCTGAATGCACTGTTTTTATCACTATCACATCCCTGCTGTGGAGCATAGATTGAGATTAGGAATACTGTCCTATCATTAATTGTGATGAAATCCCTCACTGTTGTCAGCAGGCTCTCCATCACAATTTACATATAATTTCTAGTCTGTCCTGACTCTTGTGTAGTATAATCTGTATCCCAAGCAAAGAGGTTTGCTGCACTGCACTTCCATCCTGTCTACTGGATACACAGAATGTCTAGTGGCCTCATTACTATCATGTCATCCACTTCCACACTGCATCCTGTTTGTGAACCATTATTCAGCATTGCAATTCTTAGTTAAATTTTGGCAGGATAATTGGTTTTATATCAAACTTTCACTCAACAGCACTTCCCTGGGCATCCCAGGCTGAGAACAGGACACTGGTCTACCGTTAGTTTATGGATTCCAGGCTGCTGGGCCTTATGACTGGCACACACTGGCCAAAAGAGGAAAATACACTCATCCCACTGACCCATCCCACCATTAGTATGAGTCACTGACATAGTAAGCTGGGTTTTCATCTCACTTGTCACTGGCAAATACCCATGCCCTCTGTGGATATGGGCTTGCTTGATGGTGAGGAAATGTCTGACTCTGATGGTGATGGCAACACAGCTCAAAAAATCAGATTAATGGTGTTAGTGATAAACTTAGGCAATGTGGTGGCCACTTTCTAACCCCTTTCCATTGGCACCATTTCTGTATTATTGCAATCCACTGCACAAAATCAGTATGACACATGTGGACAGGAAGATGCAGACACATCTGCCAGGGGAACCACTTCTTGGTCAGCTTCAAGCCATTGGCAGAGACCCCCCCCCCAGGTTGAAGGAAGTACCACAGTGAAAGAGATGGCATATGGGGATGGTATGCTACTGGCTAAGTACTTCATGGGAGCCATCCACATCCCAAGCAGAGTGTTTCCTTGTCTTCTGTCTAGCATTTATGAAGAACTATAATACAGGGATAGGTGGACAGCAAAGCAGGCATAGCAGAACTGGTCTGTGTTGCATGCATTCTGCATGGTAACCAGACAGAGTCCATGTGCCACATTTGCAGCATTATGCATAAGTAGTATATGAAGTTTGGGTGGCCACTCACAACTGCTGATGCACTACATAATGGCTGATGCACTTCTTATGATTGTTTTACCTTCACATATATGGTCAGGTCCATCATGCTAGGGGAAGGACAGAGGTTTGAACCTGAAGCACTGCCACCTCCTCATAATCAACTAGTGCTGTATGAACTAAAGGGTGACATTGATGTACATATCTAGAGACCTTTCACAGCATGAGCTGCCATTTTCACTCACAAAGAATTCCTTCCTCATAGCATGGTGTGTAAACCCCCCCACCCCACCCCAAACATTGTTGTCTGCTTTCATTGTTGTCGTCACCATCTGTGCCTTTCCTTCAGTATTTTATTTGGGTAGTCTATGTCTGATGCAGAATGTGGCCTGTCTGTTCATGGTATAGCGCATTATGGATATAAATGTGTTTGCATCAGTTTTTATTTTACATGTATGTTTCCTGGTCCATAGTTAAGAATTAGATGTGGCCTCTGAGCCAGTAACATGACATACTGCACATAGCTTTATCTGTCTTTGCCCTCTCCTGCAGCTTGCTCTTCCACAGGCTTGTCATTAGGTGCCTCCTTTTCCACTGCTGAGCTGGGTACCTCTTCCTACTGAATTTCTGTGCCCTGCTGTAACTCTTTGTGGCTCAGGATGTCAAGTAACATATTGCAGACTTCAAAGGTTTTACTGTGTGCTGCAGGGTCTTGCTGCTGTGCACAATCTGATAAACTGAAAGAGAGAAAGTAGGCCATAAGCAGGCCAAAAACATGTTCAACATATGCAGAAGTCATAGGCTCTGCACAAGTAACCTAGATACATGTTGTGTATTATCCTCTGTGCATTACAGACTATCTGGCAATTGATACATCAGAAAAAATGTATGTTTCATATACCCTTGACTAAGATCTACAGCTGGGAGATTTATTTTAAACTGAGCATAGTATATGAACCCCAGTACCTCAGGGAAACAATATATGTTATCAGAAGCCC
Source organism: Protopterus annectens (assembly GCF_019279795.1). Classification (NCBI taxonomy): domain Eukaryota; kingdom Metazoa; phylum Chordata; order Ceratodontiformes; family Protopteridae; genus Protopterus; species Protopterus annectens. The sequence goes on from NC_056737.1 coordinate 1,437,485,470, forward strand.
ACATGGTGTTTTCTGTCTCCTCTATGGTGCAGAAAACCACATATGCTCCTCCACATAGTGTAACATGGTAATGAGAAAATAGTATGTTACCCTTGAAGCAGATGGTTGGGGTACAGCCAATGTTTTGCCCATTTTTTTTTGCTGAAAGGTCCCTGTAGCTAGTATTCCCAAAGCCATGCCAATGAATAGGTACTTCACTCATCCCCTTGAACTTCATAGGAGGGCAACACAACTCGATCAGCTTCTTCATGGTGCCTTTATCCATATGGTAGCAGTCAAAGATGAGTGAGCTGAAACTGCTGAGAAAGACAACCCACAGCACCATTTCAGTCGTAACTTTAACAAATATGTAGCGGGTTCTGTGAACTGCAACAGTGATAACAGCCTCTTGTATACACATATATACTAATACAGCAGCTATCCCATTCTTGGTTTTGCAGTCTTTCTCCTATATGTCCAAGATTTTGCTGTGGTCAGTAACCGTGTGGTAGCATGTCTCCATGTAATACATACATTCTTTACCATCATCGGCATCTGCATCTGCCCTCATTTTAATATTGTTGCTCATTTAACCACACTATTTTGTTATATTATTCAGGTTGCAGGATTTCTTGGTTTTCCACAATCTTGCCCAGTGGATCTCTAGAATGCTTGTACCTGGTACGTGGGCAATCATCGTCCAAAGAAAGCTACCATAATGCAAAACTGTTTTTGAATCCCCATGATTTGTCTTTGCTAGTTCACTTAATGTATTTAATATCTATATTATTATTTTTTCTTTCTCTGATTCTACTGTATGTTAGCTGTATCAACTTTTATTTATTTATTGTTATATTTGACATGAGCAGTTTTATCTTTGACTCCTTTTCTTGAATTATTGCAATGACTTTGATACAGCATCTATTCATATGTTCACAGGTTTGTAGATGTAACTAGGCTACTGGTCACTGAGGCCTTGCATTCCAAATGTCTGATAAGTTCTGATACCTGTTATAAGTGTAAACAGGGACTTGGGTGATGAATTATTTACAAGCTGAGGACTGGGAGATAAAACATTTATAGGCTGTCTGTGTCCATTAGAAACCCTGTTACTGTTTATTTCTTGCTAATATTGCAAATAATGTCAGTCTGAACGGGTCTATATTATAGGGGTCGATATTAGAACATTCAATGTTTAAAAAGTCGATGTTCTAATATAGAGCCAGTCTGAACTCTTTGCCTTTATTGTACTGGGTTTATACTCCTAGGTTGAGCTAGAAAAGTGGTCCTTTGGGATCAGTATTCTACCTTGGTCAACCATAGCAAATAAATAAACAAGCAAGCATGCACATAAATAAATAAATGACTGAAATGTATGCTGGTAAGAAATAGTCATTTCCTGTTACACTATCAAAATGTATTACACTTTTCCTTTAGTTCAAGTGTTTTATATATAGCCAGTCCATATATTATTAAGATATTCTAAAATCCAAAAAGTTTATATATACAACATTGCTTAAAAGTGAAAGAAAGAAATGACAAGTTTACACAGAAGATTATCGTTTGCTACATGGACATGTCCCCGTCATCCACGTTTGACCTTATACTGATGCACTAATTTTGAGCCTGTACTACATTAAAGAAGGGGAAATGGAAATACAAGAAATATAAAGAGTCCTATCTCTAGGACCATGCGATCATAAATCAGTCTATTTTGTAACGAGATTTGTGAGGCAATGTCCCTCTTTATCAATTTGTGTATAAAATTTATGACACATGTTCTTTATAGTAACACTATCTAAAATATTCTCCTTTTAATATCTATTTTGATTACTGCATTCCAGTATGTACACATTATATGCATCCAGGCTTTCTGCTCTAATTTACCCAGCATATGCTGAGAGAAGCATTCATTAGGCTCAGATGAGGCACCATAGTCACCACCAAGAAATTGGTAAATGACCAGTGGTTTAAGTGGGATGTAATTATGGCTTGAAAGGTATTTCATACAAATTAATTGCAATTCATAAGTGAACCCCTGACCATCAAACATAATGCTGCAGGAGGCATCTCTATACCAGCTTCAGAATTAGGAATATTCAGTGACAGATTGAAGGTGAAAGAGGCTGCACAAGGTATGCTAACTCATTTATATTCAGCTTAGCAACTGATAACCGATTTCATATCTAGGGAAGTGTAGTACTGTAAAAGGAAGCAAAAGAAAGTGTATATTTCCCTAATAGTTAAAGCCAATACATTTCAAGGATTTATCTCAATATGCATGGAAATAGTGCACATTTACCACCAAGCCATTCCTGCCTGACTATACAATAAGTATGTGTATTTATCTATATCTAATATCTATCTATCTATATATATATCTTGTATACTGGTTGAGTCAAACAGAACATTAGCGTCAGTAACAACTATTTGCGATGCAGCAAACTTTTATAAAGTATTCAGTACTTAACCTGCATATTATATAGACTTTACGTTTTATGTCTGAAAAAAATATGTTGATAAAGAAATTGTTTTTATTTGTTAACCAGGTAGGTAACTTGTTCCTTGGTAAACTTTCTTGACCATTAGCTATGATGTGAGGTGAAGGGTTAACACAATGTAAACAATTTTGAGTATCTATTCATCCAGAATGTCTTTGAATCATATAAATAAAAAGGAATTATAAGAGAATTTCCACAAAAATATGTAGTGAGCACACGAAGATATTCATAGGTAGTGAATAGAAATTAAGTCTTTTTTGTTAATCTGCAGCCTTAGCTGAGTTGAGTGAAGTAATCCTCGTTCTTTATAATATATAATAATATCATTATGACTGGCCAGACAAGCTTAACACATTTTGTATTCATTCTTTAGCCATAAAAAATTAATTCAGCTGGCAAGATTTTATTTAGTTTAATACCGTTAATATTAGTAATAGTAGTTAATTTAACAAACAGAAAGAATATTGGCCCATTTAACCTACTCAGCATGCCTTGCATTGCATTTTTTCTTAATTGTAAGAATTAAATATTACATATTTCCACAGTAAAGAAACTCTGTTCATTTGCACACATTCCCAGATTCAATATTTTATGTACCACTGAAAAATGAACATTGCTTCATTTTCATGTTTGCATAACTATATATTATGAACACTGAATATAAAACATAAATACATTTACTCTACAGTTTTGGTACCATCTGTATTTATAACAAATGTGTTTTATTGTAGACAACTTACAATTAAATATTATTGTGATGTAAACAGTGGTGCTCTCATAAAAACATAGTTTCTTTGATACTTGACTATCTTACAAGGAAGACATATGACCATTGTGAATGAGAACACTTAAATTGCTTGTTTGAAATAATTGAAATGGGGCATATTTTTTCATGGTCTGTTGCCCACCATCTGCTGCCAGGAGAGCTAATTTGGTCATATCTCTCTCTCTGATAATGATGCTACAGAACTACATAGCAGTATTTCCATTGTTTTACATTTTGCAGGCTTGAGTGTGCAGCCAACAGCCATTATAGTCTGTTAGCCATTGTATAGACACATCAGCTAATGTGCAATATATTTCCATTTTCACACTACAGAAAATATATATCATTCCATCTGAGCTGCCCTATGATGCAGTTTCAACTTGTAAAATTAATAAGGATGCCTAAATACTATCCCTTGGCAAATTAATAAATACATCCACATTTTTGTATAATATATGTCGTTAATGACATTTTAAAATAAATGAATTAATCTTCCATAATATTTCCAAATAATTCTGAAGGATCATCGTAAATAGTTTACATCTTAACCTTGTGATTTATGAACATGACATCAGTGAAGAAAGTAAATTAAACAGTAACTATAATAACATCTATACTGCCTACTCGACTGCTTTTCAGATTAGTGTAGTTCATATGCTGAAAATATAGTAGTCATTGATGCCCCATTTAATATAGATAGATAGATATAAGCATTAATAGATGTGTTTAAACATATGCAAGTCAAACTTGAGGAGATACAGTTCATCATATCCTTATAATAGGTAATCACAAAGGAGTACTGCTGAAGTAAGAACCTGTGTTTCAAGCCAATGCTTTTTAAAGTATCTCCCCAACACTCCATTTGCCACATTCCTATACTTTAATATGTAGTGATGACACTAAAATTCTGAAAAACTGTATAACGGAAATATAATATTTGGTGGAAGGAAGCATGATCATTGGCTACAAGATAAAGAATCTATTAGAAATGTTTTAAGAAAAAGTGAAAGCCATAAAGTTTCAATAAACCTGCTGACAACTTACCCAACTGAGTAGGAGATATAATACAGAGATTGGGCATATATCCACTTATGTCATCATTAGTATTACAACATAAGGTACAACGAATAACTGCAGTCATCAGTTCTAATTTCACAGGTCAAACACAAGAATACAGCAGTACTACACCAGGTAGTAAGAATCCAGGTGGAGAGACTGTTCTCTACAAAAGGCAAGTTGCACGGTTGTATCCTGATGCAGTAATATTCAGAAAATTAGTAGAACAGAGTCAAATCAATTAAAACAATGTAATGCATGGAGTGCATTGATTACAGTCCAATATCAGGAAAAAGGTAAATCTGTTAAGTGCCTCTATAGTATGAGCCCCGACCTTAACACATTTTAAGCACCCCTGTTTCACTTGTTAAGGTGGGATATTGCTCTATGCAATGGCAGTACTGAGCAGCAAACAACAACAGCAGAATAAAAAAAAGAGATTTGTTTCTGTCTGCTTTCTGTGCCATTGATGTTTTCCTGACTTTTTCTAACATTACAGAATTGGGTTTATATCACATCGTTGAACACTTAATTTATTGAATACCTAATCATTGAACCTGAATCGTCAAAGGGTTCTCATCCAGGAAAAAAGAGGTAATTGTTCCCCTTTACTCATCACTCATTAGACCCATTATAGAGTACAACGCCCCTTTTGGAATGTACCTCACAAGACATCTGCAGCAGCTGGAAAGGCCACAGAAGTACCTCACAAAGTGGATTACTGACCTCAAACAAATGCCCTACACTGACCGCCTCAAAAAACTCCAGCTTTACTCCGTAGCATATCGCCTACTCTGAGGTGATCTCTGCCTAACATATAAAGCTATGTCAAACCCAGAGCTTTCGACATGCTATACCTAAAGAATTCCCAATCTCTCAGAGCTACACGCTCTAGGGACCTAAACCTTGTCACCACAATAAACAGGACATGCTGGAGGGATAGATTCTTGTCCCAGAGACTTCCTTTACTCTGGAACAAGCTACCCATCTATGTCAAGCAAAGTTCTTCATTAGCACTCTTGAAGAAAAATCTTGATGAGTGGATGGGAAATAGGAAATACACCCCGGGGATCACTTTTGTGTCTCTGCTGGACAGTGGCACAGGAAAATAACTTTCTTGGGTGGCGTAAGCTATGGAACCTTGCTGGCTAGGCTTACGTAGGCCCTTGGGCCAATAGCCAGGTACCTACCTATGAAGCTATGAACTTATTCAGCGAACAACTTAATCATAGAAGTGGAATTCATTGAGGGATTTTACTTGGCCAACACCATGAAAGGTAAACTTTTTTTTTTTATGTTTTTGCACTACATTGAGGTAAAGGTAAAATCAGGACTAGTCAACATTTCAATCACACATTTTTTTCAATATGGCCAGATAAAATCTTTTGATGAATTGCTCTTTGATGGTTAGCTCATTCGCTGAATAGGTAAAAAGGTATTTCGACAATTAGGGTTCAATGATTAGATATTTGAGAAATTAAGTGTTTGATGATGTGATATAGACCCAGCAGAATCATGTACACCGTCTTTCTGACAGCGCTCACCAAGAGCTTTACAGCTTTGAAAGTGAACAAAACATTTGCACTTTTTTATATATATTTTTTTTCTCTAGTTATTAGTCCATGGGGCAGATAAAGCTCCAAGTACTACAAAGAGTTATGATAGATCTCTGATGATAAACTTTAATTATGTGTTCGAGATATGGATGCCAAGATTCACTTCTCCAGCTTCACAGTTGAAATGAATATCTTGGTAGCCATGTTTCAAAAATATAATAATGAATATCTTGGTAGCCATGTTTCAAACATATATGTATCAAGTTATGATCGGTGACCTGTTCATAATCCTATATATTGCGATATTAATGATGGCTACATTTTAGCTTTGCAAACATAATCCAGAATGAACAGTAATAAGATGTAGAAGTTTGTGTTGAATTGATTTCCATTTTACCTGTTTTAATTTGCTAACACATGTTTTTTTAACAGGTATACCAAAACTTGTAGTTTAAAGGGTAATTTCATTCATTTTGGAGGGGATTCATAAATCTTTAAAGGTGACAGTATTTGTAAAATGGTATTACTGTATTTTGTTGAATGTTTCTTTTTTTTTTGGGGGGGGGGGGTGTTAACCAGTGTACTTGCTTTGAGCAATTAGTAGCTTGATTTTATTTATTTATTTATTTATTTTGGAATGTGATTTTTAGGGAGATAACTGAAAAATATGGAAAATGTGAATGAAGACGCATAGGGAATCAGACATCTATCCAATCAATCTTACAACAAATGTCTTCACATTATTTGAGGATATTTTAGACTCCCTCATGAAAACAATTTCTTTTTGATGTCACAAAATGTCTCTTCTTCGATTTGTTACCAAATTATAATTGTTTTGGACAATCTTCACTTGGCAGTTTAGGATGGTGATTTTTTTTCATGTCACTACCATCCTGCAAAATCATCAGTTTCACCTTATAACCTTATAGCTTCCTAATAATATATCTTCTTTGCAGGCATTTATGTCTGGTGTTCTGTCTCAAACCTTAGTAGTGGTTATAGAAAACGTCCCAGGGCAGTTGTCAAATGAGTTTGGGAAAAGTTAATAGCGCTTGTTTTACCAACCTTACTTAATACTGAACATATAGATGTTGTTACACCGAGAAGATTCTAGAATGTAGCCTGCAATAGCTTAACAACCTTAGCCTGAATTTTTGAGTCAAGTTTAATTTTTCTATAATAGAATATTTGATATTAATTGAAGTATCTAAAATACAGCATCTGCTTTCATAAATGCATGCTTTGTTTTCTAGGTTGCAGTTTGCATAGTATTCTAAATAATTTATTGTTCTGGGGCTGTTAAATCCTCAGTAATTCTCCTTGTAATTGTAATTAGTTTGTCTAGCTTTTCACACAGCACCTCAAGAAAAAGCTACCATGCCAGATCTGTGACACACAGAAAACATCTGCTACATTTAAACAACTGATTTTAATAGTTTCTTCAGGCTAAACATACTCTCGAATGATAAATTTGAGCTGCACACCTGTTTTCACTCAGACATTTGATTAAGCACAATAATTATATTTGTTAGCAAGATTTAAAAGTAATAACATTTTATAGTAGTTGTTTTGGATATATCAAACAGACCACCAAACCTCCTTAGAACTAATCCAGAATTTACAAAACACTGATTTGTTGTCCTTATGAAGATGGAGGAATATTTTGAAATGATTTTTGTCAAAACAGATTATTTGAAACAAGAGCAGTTAAACTAATTAGTCATTCTTCTGCTAACTAGATTCACTTTTGTGTGTCACTCTATTTACATTGCAAAGATACAGCCCAAAACACTTCTTGGTATAATAATGCATATCGTTCATTACCCAGGAAATTGTAATTGTGTTGTTTTCTTAACAATCCCTCAGTAACAGTGTAAGGAACTGACTTTCCCTAAGACTAAAAAATATTGTGAAATCCTAGAGTAGCTAGTAAAAATACACTCAGGAGCACGCTATGCAGACCTAAGTAAATAAAAATGATTTTGTTCTGGTAACAGAGTGACTACAAATATAAGTCCTTTCTAACTGTGGTAACTCTTGTGTGTTAAGAAATAGATACTAGGTCACAGCTTCATAAAGAAGACATGTATGCCCTCCAAATCACCAGCACCATACCTTAGACACAGGATTGTCTTCTAAGCCCACCCCCCACACTTACATAACCAGTATACACAGCACTATGAGTAAATGCCTCCTGTCCCTGTTCTGATCAAAGCTCCTCTCAGAACTAATGTACAGTATCACTTCTGTGGCATTCATATACACAGTATATACTGCTGCCCCCATGCAGGCGGGAGTCAAACAAAACCAAGCTTTCTCAGCCATATGTAACCCACACCACATGTCAAAGTTATGCATGTACAGTAACCCACATTCGAAGGATGCAGGATATTAGTGACCTATAAAGTTCAAACAGTTGATTAATTTGCCGCCACTTTGCCTCAGCATGCAATACAGAGCAGTACTTGCACAAACTGTCTCCTTAAAGTGGTATCACTTTTCAGCTTTTCTAGCAGGTCAAAAAGTTTACATTGTAATAGTAGCATTATTAAGTTATACACTGAGGAAATAAATCTGTGGACTGCAAAGACAACTAGTTTAAGCAAATGAAATTAAATTCACTTTCCATGGCAATACTATTTGGTATATGCTGCATGTTAAAAAAAAGTCATATACGCAGGTGTTTACAAAGCCAACATCTATATCAGCTCCGATGAATAACAGTTAAAATTTGATCACATTGCTGATGCCTATTTGCAGGTTTTCTGCATTTTCTTACCCAAAAATTTGTTCTTAAATTTAAATGCAGCACCTGTTTATACAGGGTCTTGTAGTGTTTTACAAATGTTTGCAAAATGCAGTGCATATACTTTCCTGCACTAAAAGGAGAGGGAAAACACAATACAAATAGAGCATTATTGTGCACTTTATTTTAAGAGCTACACACAGCACAGGCGATAACAAAAATTATGTCAGTAACAGCAACATATATTTTATGTTCATAGTACCATGACTTGCAGTAAATCAGTGACCATTGTATTTAGTTAACTACATAATCATCAGCAGCAGCAATGCAAAATTAAAACGAGTAAAAAGTATACTATTCTGCAAACTGCAAAAGCGGCAATCACAGTCTCATATTTAAGGCAGATGATTTGCAGAAGTGTAATCTCAGAAACATTAAAGAATTTTGGTATGCAAAACATGTTAATTCAACAGACTACCAAATATAAATTCCTCTACAGAAAATGATTGTAGAGTTATGGCAGCAAATGTACTTTTTTTTTTTTTTTTCAATACTGTTCTGCAGGTTGTTTTACAAGTCAAACCCATATGCAAGTGGTTTGAAAGAATAAATATACTTTACTGCAAAATGTCCAACAGGAAATGTATCCTGGACTGGATCCTAGTTAACAACCAACCCCAACTGTATACTGCTGTCACTCTCCCTGACAACCTTAGCGACCATTTTCTAACCTATATCGTAAAATAAAAGGTAAGAAACCCTCACCAGACCAAATATAAAACAGTGAGAAACAGAAAAAACCTTGACGCTGCAATATTCCTAAATGAACTACAAACAGTTGATTGGTCAAAACTAAACAATCTACCATTAGAAGAGGCTGTAGCTCACTTTAACACTAAATTCCTAAGTATCCTTGATTCCCATGCTCCAGCACGTACAATAAAATCTAGATCAAACACAGCACCATGGCTCACAAAAGAGACCAAATCTAAAATCAAAGCTAGAAACAGAGCCTGGGCCAGCTGGAGAACAACCAAAGCCCCAACTGACCATCTAAAATATAGTCAACTCAGGAATGACACAACAAATTTGTTTTACTGGATAAAAAAAGCTTCTACCATAATCTCCTACAAAAACACCAAAACAACCCCCAAAAGTTCTGGGCAGGCTTAAATCAATTACTTCATCCAGTACATTCTACCACCCCAACCCCGGCTAACCATACCCATAGTTCCCCAGAGACCATAGCTAGTGCTTATAATAACTTTTTCACCAAAACAATCCAATCCCTAGCAAATCACCTAACCTCCACAAACTTAAACCACATGCCTAATTTATCCACAAATCACCTCGAGTTTAGCCTCCAACCAATATCCACTAGTTTTATCAAAATTCTCCTAAAAAAACTAAAACCTACCACCCTCGCTGCTGAACTCCTCCCTGCAGAGTACCTACAAACAGCTGCAGATGCCATTGCATATCCCATATCTATCCTTATCAACAGAACCTTATCAGAAAATGCTATCCCCTCCCTCTGGAAAATATCCCACGTCATCCTATTCCATAAAGATGTTAGCTTAATAGACATGTCCAACTATAGACCTATTGTCATTTTCCCAACTTGCCAAAATAATGGAGAAATGTGTACGCAAGCAAGTAATGCAATACCTTACACAGAATAACTTACTATTCAACTCCCAGCATGACTTCAGGCCATACCACAGCACCACCCTCCTTTCCTTTACTAATGCCATAAACAATAACAGAAATGACAAAAGGCTAACCTCTAAAGCCTTTGACATGGTCAACCATGAACATCTCATTCTTTCTCTAAAATCCATTTCCCTCAACACGCACACTGTCCAGTGGTTCCAGTCCTACCTAACTGGTAGACAACAGGAGGTACTATGGCAGGGCAAACTCTCCAGTCTGCTACCTCTCACACTTGGTGTCCCTCAGGGCTCCATACTAGGCCCACTACTCTTCTCTATTTTTATCAATAATCTTCACACTGCTATCACTAAAGCTACCTGTATTCAATATGCAGATGATTCCACTCTCAACTGTTCAGCCACCTCCACATCCAAACTACAAATCTTAACCCAAAATAAATTTAACACTATTGAGAAATGTCTCGCCAACCAACGCCTACTACTGAACCCCAATAAAACTAAACTTCTACTCTTCACCCCCACTAGTAGATCTGCCACACTTTCATTCTCTGTCATGACTAACAATGGCACCACTATCTCCCCAGATCAACACACTAAACTTCTAGGGGTTATCATAGACATTAATCTCAAATTTGGCCTACAGGTCAACAAAACCGTACAGACCATCAATAAGAAGCTTGGATCACTGTATAGAAACAAGACACTCTTAACCCCACTGGCTAGGACTGAAATCACCCGATCACACCTACTCTCTACTCTTTTATATGCCTCACCTCTGCTCTCAAACCTCAATAAAACTGAACTAAGTAAGCTGTCCCATACCTACAACCATATTGCCAGATTCAAGAATAAATGCAGAAAAAAAGCAAAGGCAAGGCTCCAGTTTCTTCAACCAACACAGCTGTTTATTAACACAAGCACTTTCACTAAATGCTTCTTCAGGTATATCTACATTTCCCCCTTTACTCCTTTACTTCAAGTACATAGTAATATGATAGAGATAGAAAAATTAAGGGGTATGAGAACAAAGTCCTATTTTTTCAGAACCTTGTGAAAACTCTGGGGCTAATAAAATATATAATAATAGTAAGCTTATAATGTGTGTTAGTTATTCAAGAGACGTAAGAAAATATACCAGTATTATTAATACTGATTGGAATCTCTTGACCACAGATAGGCAAGTGAGTAAGTTTTTGGACCCACATCCTCAGTTTACGTTTAAGAACAAAAAGTAATTGAAAAGGAGACTGTGTACACCGAGATATCAGGTAGGGCATTCTAAAGTTAGAGGGACTAAACCATGTAAGAGATGTCAGTATTGTGAATATATAGATGTAGGAACAGAATTTGAACATCCAGATTCTCATGAGGTCTTTCATTTGAGCGTTAATGCAACTTGTAGTACCCCCCCCAAAAAATGTGGTATATCTGGCTATGTGCCAGTTATGTAATAAATTCTATGTTGGTAAGACTGATAGATTGCTCAAAGATAGAATAAGAGAGCATATATATCATATTAAAAAGAAAAGCATATTTAATGCCCTTGCAAAGCATGTGTCTGAGACAAGTGAAAGACATAGTTTTAAATTTATGGTCTTAGGAAGATGTTATGAGAATAAGAGGGGGTGATATCAGAGCTAGAACAGAAGAGTTAGAGACAAATTGGATTGTGAGGTTGAGGGCTGATGTAGGACATGGCTTAAATGACCACGTGCCACTGAGACCTATTTTAAAAATAGACCATTGCGTAGCTGATGTTTTTAAATGTGTTATATGTGTACATATTTTTCTGCATTTGATGGTACATATTTTCAAATGTATACATTTTTTATATGTTTTTAGTAGCATTTTACTTTAAATAGTTAAATGGTTTTGTCATGTGATTTGTGATGATAGTATAAAATAGGTGTTTTAGCAACAATGTAGATATACCTGAAGAAGCATTTAGTGAACACGCTTGTGTTAATAAACAGCTGTGTTGGTTGAAGAAACTGGACCCTTGCCTTTGCTTTTTTTCTGCATTTATTCTTGGACCTTTGGTGGCTCACTGCAGAGGCACCTGGATTTTGTTGGTTTTGCTTTTCATTTTCATATTGCCAGATTCGCCACTGATGCCATCTATAGGAACCCATCATTGCTAGAACCTGAAACAACTAGAATGGCTAGAACTGCCCAGCTTAATTCAATTCAATCAACTCCTAATAGCACACAAAGTTTTGTACCACTCTAAGGATTACCCCCGTCTTATAAATATTATTAAGCCATATAGCAACCTGAGATCCCTAAGGTCAGCCGACAAATTACTGGTCCAAACCCACAAAGCTAATAACTCAGCTGGTGAATCCCTGTTCACCAACTTTGTTGGCAAAACCTGGAATGCCTTGCTAAACTATATATCCCTACAATCCTCCAAAAGTCTTTTCAAAAAATACCTCAAACAGTATCTCAAATTGAACTGGCTATGCCCATGTACCAACCTGGATTGAGTTATAAAACAATAGCATAATTAGTAATTATCATAGCATAATCAGTAATAATCATAACGTCTAACTACATCACTATGTTATGTTTAAAATCTTACTTGTAATTGCGTCTGTCCATGAGAACTGCAAGTCCCTACTAGGAACTAATTGTGAGTTACAGTATTACTTGTAATTGTGTCTGTCCATGAGAACTGTGAGTCCCTACTAGGGAACATTACTAAACCAATGTACATAAGATATATTACCACTTTGTTTTTATATATTGTAATTGTTTTCTAACTTCTTGTGTAACCTTTGTATGTCTGTCCATGAGAACTGTGAGTCTCTACAAGGGAACACCTCTAAATCAATGTACATAAGGTACATTACCACTTTTTTGTATATTCTAATGGTTTTCTAATTTCTTGTGTAACCTTTTGTATGTTTGACTATGTAGAGCTTTTCTCCCCGGGCCTCCTCTGAAAATGGACACGTATCCAGTCAAACTATCCCAGTAAACAAATGTAAAATAAATAAATAAATATAAAAACTAAGTTCTGGAGGTGGATGCTTCATGGAGGTTATTTTGTTATATTAGTCCCTTATAAATTATTCAAACACTAACAGGAGGTAAACAGTTAGACCTCTTGGCTGCAGCAAGTGTCTTATTAGTGTGATGGACCAGAAAGTTGCATACCTAACAGTTGAGCCTATGAATGTTAATGGTCCTACTTTTTATATTTGGTGCTACTGCTTGTTAAGTACTACTGTTCTTTGTTTCAAGAAGAATTTATGATGCATGTATCTTGGGATCATAGAAAATAAAAGGGTATTGAATCACAAAACCACTTACATCTTGCTAATACCCACCTTCTTGCGGTATCCCCCTTCTCAAGAAGGGCAAACAAGTTAGTCTTGGAATACATTTATAGACACCCATGCAATCATCTAGATGTCATTTGAATGATGCTAGGATATGACTTTCTTTAGCTGTAGGGAAAAGTTCATTTCAAAGTTGGGGTAGGCAGTCCATAATAAATTGTTTCTCCAATGCATTTTATTTATGTGCTGGTAGAGAGTTAATTCTATATTTCTAGTAATGGGTGGATATAGTTGATGTACAATGATGCAGGAGATCCTTAATAGTACAGAATACAAGAAATAGATCACCACACAAGAGACAGCCTATAAGAAACTGAGAAAAGAGATAGCACTGTGACTTTACGCCAACAATCTTCTTTGTTAGGATCCTCTGTGGCTTTAATATATCCAGAAAGGTTCATCCCAAAGGGGCATTGTACTCAATAATTGGTATAATAAGGGCTGCGCGAAGAAGGATGGTAACTTGTTTTGAACTTGATCGTATTTCTTTAGATACTATTTCCACAGATTTGAAGGATTTTCTAAATATTGCACTAAGTAGAAGGATTTTCTGACTATGGGTGTTACATCATGGTTAAAAGAGAGGAATCTGTTAGGTCAGTTTCCAAGATCACTAACTACATTATCATTCTTAGTTATACTGTGCACTGAGGTAGAAAGTTGCTTACCAAATAAGTTAATATACTTTATTCCCCATTTATTTTAGCCCAGTTTCCATATAACATTTGCTTATCATAGCTTATTCCTGCTGTAAAGAATGCTTATCAGAGAAATACTTCGCAGTAATGTCCAGTCTGCAATTGTTTGCAGACTTAACTAACCAAAGGTCCTAATTCTAGGTCTGGAGATCAGAGGCATAGATACCAAAACTGAGCAGTCCAAGTACAGAGTCCTGGGGAATACCACTACTTACCTCCACACTGTTTGAGGAGGCAGCTGCCCATTCACAATGTGGGTTCTGTCTTTCAGACAGTTGACTGTCCTCACTATGACTGGATCTACATTTAAGGCATTTTGCTCGTTTGTGGTAACCAGCATTGAGCATAGTGTCAAATACTTTGATCAAATCCAAGTCAGCTGTGCAGACAGAATAACCACTATCCATAGCCTTAGTAATAATCCTGAAGAAATTAACTAAATTGGGTAGGGAGGACCTCCTTTTGACAAAGTCAAACTAATGTGGGTTTAGCCTGATAATGTTATTGATGTCATAGTTTATGAGGATAGATATGATATATTCCATGACTTTCCAAATCATACTATTCAAGTTAATTGGTCTATAGATTCCTTGCTCAGTAATAGAGCCACCTTTGAGAGGTGCCATCATGACTCATTTCTCCATAGTTCGGGTACAAATCTTTTCACTAAACTCAGATTAAGCAATTTAAGGAGGGTCTCCACAAGGACATGTTTAGTGTCACTTATCAGGAATTTAGGTAAATTATGAGGTCCTGTGGAAGTGGTATCTTTAGTCTGACAGTGCACCTTCAGTATGTGGTCTTTTGTTGATATTAAGGGGTGAAATGGATTCAGCAATTTATGGGATTAAGATACCTGTTTCAGGGATAGTTTGCACTAAATTACCTTTTAGTTTATTTGCAATTTCTTCTGGGTCTGAGTGGGTGCTACCATTTTGGATAAGTCCAAAACACTGCTGTGTTTTATTTATTAGTTCCCTAATGCAGCTAAAGAAGGATTGATAAATATCTTGACTTCAGAAGTTAGATTAAGCTCATGATTTGCCTAACTCATCTTGATAGTAGCTTTTTGTTTCTTGCTGATATTCTTAATGCAATCTTTTATATAAGGAATTTTAGATCTGTTCTATGAGTCATTTTTTAATTTCCTGTTGTAGAGTTTATTTAAACTGGTAGACCACCAGGGTGGATTATTCTTAAATTTCTCATTATGTTTTGCTCTAGTATAGACAGCCAGGTCAAGGCACCTATCA
Source organism: Protopterus annectens (assembly GCF_019279795.1). Lineage (NCBI taxonomy): Eukaryota > Metazoa > Chordata > Ceratodontiformes > Protopteridae > Protopterus > Protopterus annectens. Next base: position 1,437,501,042 of record NC_056737.1, read on the forward strand.
TTTGAAACAGAACACCTTTTACATAAATAGCATGTGTGCCTATGTCAAGTCCAGTGATATTACAACTAAATTTGAAATAGCCTATCAAAGAGGTTAAGGAGATTTATTCGAAATTCTTAAATTCAGCATTACTTACTGCAGGATTTTACATATTTTGAAAGAAACATATACAAATTTATGGTTAGAGCTAACCAAGGATGGAGAATCTAGAGGCATGGTAAATGCAGTGACTATTATGTATTTTAGTAGTTTTGTTTATTATTCCAAATAATGTTGCTTAACAAGCCTAGAAATCTCTGGGCACACTTACCTTTGCAGATAAATGTGTTCCATTTTGTTGAGGAGTAGCTGCAAGCTCTCATTATAAAGGCCCTTTTGGTACTAGGAAGTACTTTGAGTATTCCTACAACTCTTAAATGATTGTCAAGGTAAATGAAAGGTGTCCTGTAAACAGGATATAAGGTGATAGCTTGTCTCGTTTGGGGTAAGTATGAAGTTCGAGTGCCCCCTGGGAATCTGTTTAGAGGTAATATTGTTCTTGAAAACTATAGAAATTTCATTACAGTTTCCATCAGGTATAGATGTTTGGTAGGCAAGCAACCCAAGTATGGCAGGAATGCTGTCTTTACATTGAAACTGAGATTCAGTAACTACAACATGTATGTGTTCAAATTGTGGGAAAACATCAAGATCAGGCTATTTGTTGTTAAGACTTCTGGTGTTGAGAATAGCCACTTCAGTATGGTCCAGTTTAGGGTTTGAAATGACTACATTAATAAAATTTCCATTATCCAGTCTCTCTGTGGGCAGAGCAAGTGGTTTAGCAGGTATGCACAATCAATAGCATGAGAGGAACAGGCCGTCTCTGTCAAGGCAAGCTGACTTTCGTTCATTTCTTGCCATGCTAACACATACTGGGCACCCCCTAGAATGGCACTAGCTTTAATCTTCTTTTATATTTATATAATTATAATTTTAGCTGATGGAAGAATTCCTTAATTAGGACCAGTGATTTTGTCTGCATTGGATAAATGCATGGAGAAATCCAAAATGTCTCTACATATCACTCAGGGTTATACCCCTCAAGTCACTCACACCCACATGGAAAACCACTGGACTGTAGTCATATTTGTCTGGTGTGAGGGACTTTATAGCCTTTGTAATGTCATTGGATCCCGGCATTCCAAAGACAATTAGGTTCAAATCTGTCCTGTGCATGAGGAGTCAGTGTATCTGACTATAGATCACCACTCACTAAGGTATTATTGTTTTTAATTATAGATGTTGAGAAATTAGGATAGCTGTACAGATAGTGGGTGTTTTTGGTTTATCACTTGATGAACCTCAACTATGTATGATCTCTGCTGAGGTGTAGTCTTCTTTTATACTAGGTGGTTTCATTACTGACATGAGTCACTTCATTGTGGTTGTGATAAGATATAAACAGCAGAGTATGATACTCATAGTTCATCTGATTGGATAACAGGGATGCCTCTAGAATGCATCGATATTTTCACCTCTTGCAGATTGAAGTTTCAGTACTTGCAGTTGGTGTTGGAAAATTAGAAGGCTGTGGATTTATTCTCACTCCATATAGCTGCATTAATTTTTAAACTGCTGTTACTCTTAAAGTACCTTCCTTCATATACGATGTTGAACTGAGGACCCTTCTGCCTGAGTGGTAGCTTAGGTGGATGTAAAAGATCTCATGACACTTATCAAAAAGAGTAGGGGGTTCTTTATTATAACGTCATAAATAATAAAAACCTCCATTAATTAAAATAAAACCTCCATGTTATATGTCTAAAATAATCATAAAAGAAAAAAAATGAACATTATTAAATAATTCACCTCCCCACTCATGTCTGTAATCAAAATTTTACTCTCTAAAGAATTTCTGTCAAGCAACATATCTTATTATATACTACTACGGCATCTTATTAACCATAATATCCAAATAGCAGAGAAAATTCCTTTATTTTCTCAACACATGCATCTCATGGAATCTGAGTCTTTAAACATTATTATAAACATTGATACATGTTTCATTAAATGAAAAGAAAATTCCTTGTATAACATACTCCCAAAATGTTGAACTCCAGTACATTTTAAGAAAACATATTCATTACATTTGTCTGCATTGCATTCTTGCCTATGACACATCCTTTTTGCCAAAGTTTTATACCTCCTTCTTTGCTTAACAGGTAGTTTTAATAAATGTAGCTACCACAAAGTGTCATATCATTCCAGTATTCCCCCGTATATAATTCTCCTTTTTCTAACTCCTCCTTTTCCTCTATTCTTCTCCTAACTTATTTATTTTCATAATAAAAAAGCTCCATGATACATGTATGCCATAATACACATATACCACTGTTTTTTCAACCACCAAGTCATATAAACTTATTTTCCACTAATTAATCTTGTTGTAAAACAGTTTTATTTCTACTTCTCCACTAAATCATACCTTCTTCCCTTTTTATTAAGTTTCACTCCAAATAGTTGTCTTTTAAATAAAAAAATCTCCAAAAATGTTTTTCCCTCTTTTTAATACTGCTTCACTATAATTATTTCTTCTGATGGGATTTAACTAGGATTTCCAGGAAAAAAAACAAACAAAAAAAAAAAAAAACACTGGTGAGAATTCATGAGAGTCCCATATTCAGCAATTACCCTGACACACTGTAGCAGGATAATGTATTTATTTACTTTATTTTTATTTTACATTTGTGTACTGGGAAAGTCCGACTGGACACAGGTCCATTTTCAGCGGAGGCCCGGGGAGAAAAGCTCCACATTACAATACATTACATGAGAGTAAAAAGAAGTAGAACATACATACATATGGCATATATACACATCAGGACAACATGCTGGTGATTAACAAACATACATATAGCATATATACACACAACAGGACATCATGCTGGTGATTAACATTTTTTACAGTAGACAATCAGAGGTACATTTTTTTTTCTTTTGCAGTTATAAGTTTTGTAAGGTAAATGTATACAGGTTTGGAAGCTTTCAGGGGAGAAACTGTTTACATATAGCTGTACCCCGACAAATTCTCTTGGTATGGATTAACCTGGTGAGTGGCATGAGCATAGCCAGTTACTTAGATAGTGGGTTTTCAGGAGTTTTTTGAATTGACTAAAAGAGGTGGTAGAAGTTATTTGGCTTGGTAGTGTGCTCCAGGCTTTGGCAGTGGTGTTGGCAAAGAAGGACTTACCAGCTTCATTTTTATGTTTCATGACAGTTATGAGGTTCTGGTTACTAGATCTTAAGGCTCTAGAGGGAATGTGGGGCTGAATTAGGCGCCAAAGTGCTGGGGTTATCTAGAAGGTGGTACAGTTTGTGCACTATAGAGAGTTGATTGAGCAGAAGTACATGAGGCAACTCAAACCAGCTGAGTTGCTTAAGGGATAGACAGTGGTGGGACCTATATGATGCTTCAGTAGCAAACTTGGCAATCTTGTTGTACCAAGATTCCATTTTATTTAGATCAGTTTGGCGGAGATTGGTTAAGATGGGAGAGGCATAGAGGAGGGTGGATAGAATATGAGTCCTTGCGATGGTTACCTTGGTGGATTTTTGTCATAAACTGTTTGTTCCTGTAGAGGAGACCAAGTTTTTTATTAACTTTCTTAATGGTTTGTGCTATGTGGATGTTAAACCTCAGGTTATTGTCTATTTCTACACCTAGCAGTTTAGTGTGTGTGGTTGGACTGATTTGAATGTTTTCTTTGGAGAAAATGGTGAAATTATTATTTAGGGGAGGAGCTCTGCCAGGGCTGAAAAGAATTAGTTTGTTTTTTGGAGGATTAAGAAGAAGTTTGATATTAGTGAACCAAGTTTCGGCTCGGGTGAAGTTATTTTGGGTAAGGGTTTGCAGTTCACTAAGGGTAGGGGCAGCACATATGAGGGTAGTGTCATCTGCATATTATACTATTGAGGCAGTGGGAGAGGATGAAGAGATCTGATTTGTAAATAGAGAGAACAGCAATGGGCCAAGGATGGATCCTTGAGGGACTCCTATAGTTACTGGTAACAGGGGGGCAATTGGTCCTGACATAGGACTGCTTGCTAACAGTCAGATAAGTAGCTGTTGAACCATGATATAGAGGAGGGACTTATATTTAGGGTGGATAGGGTATCAAGAAGCAGACTGTGGTTTACCATGTCAAAGGCTTTTAATAGGTCTAAGAATATGGAAGAAACAAATAGACCCTTGTTTCTGTGCTGGTTAACTATGTTGGTGAATGATAGTAGTGCTGTTGTGGTGCTATGGGAAGGTCTAAAGCCATGCTGGGATATGGAGAGTAGGTTGTTATTCTGGAGGTACTGTATTAGTTGAGTATGAACAACTCTTTCTAATATTTTGGATAAAGGTGATAGGATTGCTATTGGGCGATAGTTGGTGAGCTCTAAGGAGTTGCCTCCTTTGTGCAGTGGAATTATATATGATGTTTTCCATGAGGTGGGGACTTTGCATTCTGAGAGATCTGTTTATGAGAATAGAGACAGGATAGGCTATAGCTTCAGCTGAGATCCGAAGGAAGTCTGCTGGCAGCTTATCAGCTGCTAGAGTGGTTGGTTTAAGTTTACCGAGGAGTTTAGATATTGATTTGGTGGATACAGAGTGGAGGTGAAAACTGGGGCTATTGTTTTGTATATCGGGGTGGGTTGGAGTAGTTATTGGTGTAGGGCTGCTAGTACTATTCTGGGCATTGGCAAGGGTCTGGACTGTTTCGGTAAAGAATTTGTTAAACTGAGTAGGAATGTTTTCATGGTTATTTGGAAGCACAGGGGTTGGAGTCGTGGACTTTCCTGGATGCAGTATACCATTTATTGAGGCCCATAATTTTTTTGGGTTGTGAGCATATTTTTCTTGCATGCTTGTATAGTAGCTGGATTTGTCTAGCTTGATTTGTTTTTTTTTTGGCTTTGTTACGGAGCTCTACTTAGTTTTGTCTCAAAGTAGTGGTTTTGTTTTTCTGATATTGAATCCAGGCTTTGTCCCTTTCTTTCATTATAGATTTTGTATCTTTTCTTAGTCATGGGGCATAGTTAATTTTTATTCTAATGGTTCTAGGGGTTGCATGATGGATTAAGAGTTTTATGAAGCTTGTGTTAAAGTACTTGACGGCATCATCTAGAGGTAGATGTTTTAGGGGGATCTAGTTATAGCTTTTTAGAGTATTGATGATATCAGTAGCTATAAAGGTTTTTTTGTTTCTAACTACTCTGAGGATAGGTTGGTTGATTGTTTGGGATCTGTTCCTAATTAGGTAGGTTGGATGATGGTCACTTTGGGTATCTGGAAGACAACCAGATTGCTGTGCAAGAGTGGGGTCCGATACCAGGATCCAGTCAGAGATGGACTGGAGTTTGGAAGTTTTGTCAATTCGAGTGGGGGTGGTTATAGTTTGGGTAAACCTGTGGAGGTTTATGAAGGCAGAGGGGTTATGGCTGTAGCAGTGAAGCCAGTCAATATTGAAGTCTCCTAATAGTATGGTTTCATGTGGAAGGGAGTTGGAGGTCCAATTAAGCAGGCTTTCCATTACAGTGATGTTATTGCCTGGTGGTATATAGCCACCTGCAATAATTATATGTTTGTTGGAACTTATTTTTAATTTGGCAAGGATTAGTTCTACATCTTTGAATTCATGGGTATTGTAATCTAATTGTTCTAAGGCAAGATGATTTTGGAATAATATTGCAACACCTCCGCCCTTTTTCTCTGATCTGTCTCTTCGGATAATGTTTTAACCCGGGGCAGTAATCTCATTATTGTGATGTTGTGGCTTGAGCCATGTTTCAGTTAACACAGTGATATCTGGTTTGTATAGAGCTAGTAGAGCATGAAGGTCATGAATTTTGTTAAGTATACTTCTTACATTAATGTTTAAGAAGAGGAGAGCTGAGGTAGGTCTGTAGTGTAGGGGGATTTAGCTGGTTTAAGTTTGGGCTGATTGATGTTTTGGGTCCTGGATTGGGATGTATATCACCACTACAAGTGAGTTTATGGAGTATGTGTAGATAGAGTTTGGTCAATTTGTGAATTATTTTAGTTTGTCTTTGAGAAGAGAGGGGGTTAGTTTGTCTTTGAGAAGAGAGGGGGTTAGTTTGGTTTTCAGTTTAATGTGCGAGTAGGAAAAGGGTAGGGGGAGGTAAGGTCATATGGCGATATAGGGAAGTTTTGTAGTTTGGTGGTTTTGGCTGTGGATTCAGTTTGCCAAGGGGATGGGGTGTGGTTATGAAGCTGAGTGTGGTAGGAGGACAGGATGGAATGTAAGAGTAGGGTGAAGATTATTAATGGGTAGAATGATGTTTTTAGTAGTTGGGTTGGATATGTGTAACCCATGCTATCTAGTTTCAGAAAGAATGTGTTACATGCAAGGGTACTATCTATGACTGAGTGAAATTGGTGTTGTATTAAAGGTGCAGTATTAGGTGTATGTGGGAGTTTGTTGTTAAGAGGAGTAAGAGATTTTAAGTGATAGGTGGATGAGAGTGCAATACTTGCTAATGGGAGTTGTCTGTAGCTACAAGTTGAAGTGATGTTAGGGACTTAGGAGCTATATAAGCATCAGGTAATGCTGAGTATATGGCTACAGAAAAGTGATGGAGAGTATGGCCAATGCAAGAGCTATTGTTTTATGTGTTAGGGAGCTGCAGTATGGCCAAGAAATATTGGTCAGGTAATTGGTATCCTCTAGTTAAGAGAGGGTAGCAGAGATAGTGAATTAGTAAATACAGGGGGTATACTTGCTACTTTATCTGTAATGATGTTCTTGACTATGTATAAGGTGAATGGGAATTATATATTGTCACTTTATTTGTACTACATTCAGATATGCATATTTACTGCAGTTAAAAATATTAATTATAGGTAATAGGTAATGGTTATAGGGTGGTGTGTATAGAGAGGTGGTGGCAGAGGTAGGGATTCTATGTTGGAGGTAGGAAGTAGGCTAGAGTGTTTGTGAGGAACAGGAAGGGGAGGAGTATTTGGGTAGGAGGAAACAGGTGGTTAGGTATAAAGGAAATGATATGGGGTGGTTGGAAATGGGGGTGGGAGAAGACTGAAGTGAGACTGAATGTAGTCAGGGCGAATGGAGCGGGACTGCACCCACAGCAACTGTAAAAAACAATCAGTACCTTAACATAAAACAAATTATCAACAGTGAAATGGATGAAAGGAGTGGGGGTGGGCTAAGAAGAGGAAGATTTGCAGCTGTTGCCCTTGGGGTATGCACTCAAGCTGACTGTAACAGATCTTAACAAGGCATAACAGTAGTCACAAAAGCTGGCACCTACACTACACATGTGGCAGCAACAAGGTTCCTGAAGTTAAACCTAGGGCTGCAGTCTATTTTTGGATGATTGCTGGTTAGAGTTTTCTTTGCTTTTAGCTGGAGTGAGAGGATTCCTTGCTCACATAAGTCGGGGGAGGCAACGCGATCAGGTGTTCAGTGACTTCTATACAAGTGGCAACAACAAGGTTCCTGGAGTTAAAGCTGGGGCTGCAGTCTATTTTTGAATGATTGCTGGTTAGAGTTTTCTTTACTTTTAGCTGGAGTGAGAGGATTCTTTGCTCACAAAAATGGGGGGAGGTCGGGGACACAAAGCAATCAGGTGCTCAGTGGCTGTTAAACAAGTGGCAACAACAAGGTTCCTGGAGTTGAACCTGGGGCTGCAGTCTATTTTTGGATGATTGCTGGTTAGAGTTTTTTTTTTCCTTATAGCTGGAGTGAGCTGGTGTGTAGCATTAAGACATGTATCACTGCATAAGGCTGGCTCTGTGGGCATGCTGAATGCTAATGAGGCAGTGCAGGAGAGTGGTATATGCTAATTAACCATGTGCTCTCTCTTCCAGTCTTGCCTACAATAGGGCACCTACACAGTGAGCATTTCAAGAAGTCACTCAACTTGAGAGATCAACACAGCAAGCCCTACTACTTTGTTGTAGTGAACAAAAGGCCTTGTTCATCTACCTGACACATCTATACTGCACCGACTTGGGAGTATGGCAGATAACTTTACACCAGGGACTACTCTGTCGTTAAGTGCTATAATGGCTCCAACATCAGTATAGGGATCATGGAGTATCTGGAAACACTAGACGCCTGTGATTACTCTACAGTTAAGTGCCATAATGGCAGTGACTTTAGTATATAGAGATGGGGTGGGAAGGAATACTAGACACTAGGGATTCTACAATTGTGCCATGATATCACTTACAGCAGTATGGTGTTCAGGGTTGGAGGTGCCACTAGCTACCACTAACAACCAGGGCAACTACAGTTGTGCCATAATGGCACTTAATTATAGCGATCCGAGTGAAGGAACACTCTAGCCACCTGGCATACTAAACATGTGTCATAATGGCAATTAAACAATTACAGGGTCAGGGGCACCACAGGAGGGCAGATAAGTCAGGTATGGGAACTGTGGTGTGTCTGTGTTGCGTGTGTGTGTGTGTGTGTGTGTGTGTGTGTGTGTGTGTGTGTGTGTGTGTGTGTGTGTGTGTGTGTGCGCGCGCGCATGTGCGTGCACATGGGGGAGGGAGGCATACTTACACAATGCAGTAGTAGCTGTAGTTTAGAAACATGCAAATTAGCTAATAATGAGTTATTTCCTCACTCTGGTAACATATCTCTGATTCACAAAATACTGTGTCATAGGAGTAGGACCTAACTCATACTAGATCCTTTAATGAACTTGTGCGAATTTGTAATATTTATTTTCTTTCCTTAAGCAAAATAAACATAGCAGGTATGTTACTTGCTAGTCCCATAAGTTTCTCTCTTATTAAACAAACTTTCTCTCTAAAGGCCATGTTAAAGGTTTTCTAAAAGCTAATTGTGTTCTTCAGTTTGGAAATCACAGGTTCTATTTTTTACAACCTCATTGTTTTTCAGTGAGAAGCTGGAAGTATACATAATACTTACAAACTTCATAGTCCAGATTTTTTATCAAAACAGCCTACAGATTTAAATACCACTTTATATGTTTACAAATAATGTTAGCAAAGCTTTCACCTCTGAGTAGAATAACAACATAAAAGTACATAGGAACAATGTCTAAAGCTTAAAAATGGTAACCATTTGAAATGTCAGGACCTGCAGCAGGTATGCAAATGCAGAGACTGACTGACTAAAACCAATTCCGAGATGGCCATTTCTTGAAATATTCCCTTTTCCCTTATGTATGGCAATCTTGTCACTGGCATAAGTAAGTTTGGCAGAAGGGTCTTGCTCTCTGCAAAACACAAATTTAAGGGAGAAGAGTGATTTTAGATAGTCACGCTTCTGTGTTTTTTGTCCTTTCTGTATTTGGCACTACAAGTACCAACATTTCAACAGGGAACTCTTAACAATGCAAACTCAGAGCCTCTGTCTGTTTTGATAAACCTCTTGCACTAGTATGTAGTCTGCATTGAACAATCTGTTTTTTTTTTTTTATTTCCCAGAAACTGTTGCTGCTGATGTGACCCTGGCATTAATTAAGTTTTGATTTTCTTGTTGTGTAACTCTCTGTCTTAGTCTGTTTCTCTTTTGACCCCTTCCTGACCTCTCACACTTCCATATCATATGCATCATCACTTAAGCCCAATGTATGCCTTGGCATTGTAGTTTCTGATGGTACACCATCACCCTTTCCAGGAAACTGCTTTTCCACTAAATCACCCCACGAAAAAACAAACTCATCTGTTAGCTCCTCTGATATCATTAGAACCAACACTTCATTTTGTAATCCTATAAATTGCAATTTGAAGATTTCAACCAATTCAGCATATTTTTTTTAATTTGAAGTTACCCTTTCCATACTTTGAGCATCTGTCTTCTGTGCCATCTTGGACTACCGTACTGAAAAAGCAAATGAATTTCCCAGGTTCCTTGGCCACATTTTCTCTAGTAGTATAAATACTACCTCAGGTCTTCCCTAAAAAGAGGCTACTAACCTGGATTACACGGATAAATAACATATGGAAGTTCCTATACCATCTGAGAGCACTGCGTGTTATAAGACTAGGCAACAGAAGGGATACCAGCAGTTTTACTTTCCATTTGCATCAATGGAGCAAGACAGTATCCCAGGATGCTTTCTAAATAGCATGAAACATGACCTATCAGGGCCTCTAAAACTGCTATTTAACCATAGCATCTGTGCCTCATGAATGCAGAACTGTAAAAATCATCCCTCTGCACAAAGGTGGGCCATCTACAGACCCTGGAAACTACAGACCCACAAGTCTCACTAGTCTCATATGCAAAGCCATGGAAAGAATTATCATGGAAATGATTCAGTAATGACAGAGGAAACCTCCAGACACTAAACCCAACCCAATTTGGCTTTGCAAGCATATACCTACTCAGCCTTGTAGACTTCTTCGAGAAGGTCGCCAAATCAATGGATGGGGGCACAATGGTTCACACTGCCTGCCTTGATCTGGTCACAGCATTTGACACAATATCTTAATTGGTCATTGTTGACAAATTCAAGAGATTAGGTATAAACCTTTGTCACCTGGTGAATAGCCAGCTGGCTTACAGACAGGACCGAGGAAGTTAGAATTGAAGATTCCATCTCTACAAAGAGGCCAGTCACAAGTTGAGTCCTTTAGTGATCAGTCCTTGTACTGCTGCTTTATGACATTTACTTCTCTGAAGTCAAGTCCAATGTCAATGGCCACTGGCTGATTAAATCTGCAGATGATTGCAAATTAGGAGCTGTCATCGAATCCCCCACTGACACAAATGTTCTCCAGGAGGGCTGATCCAGACAAATAATTGGTGTCAGAGCCATGAACTAAAACTAAATGCCAAGAAATGCATAATAGTTTCCTTTGGGAAGTCGTCCATCCCTGGTAACTATCATATTGACAACACACCTCGAGAATTGACCCAGTAGTCAGGGACTTGGGGGCAAACATAGACCGTAATCTAGCCTTTGACCATCATGTCTCTACAGTAGTGAGGAAATCATTCTATTGTGTGAAACTTAGAAACAAAGGCATGGTGTCTAGGTCCAAGGAAGTCATTGTTCCACTGTATTCAGCAATCATCAGACCTATCATTGAGTACAATGCCCCCTTTGGTATGTACCTAACCAGGCATATACAACAATTGAAACATCCACAGAGGCTCCTCACTAAAAGAATACAGGGCTTAAGTAGCATGTCTTACGCAGACAGCTTCAAAGCGCCATCCCTTTATTTTGTCTCTTATAGTATGTTGAGGGGAGATCTATGCCTGGCATACAAGACGTTGTCAGACCCCACTTTAATGGCCCTTCTGCATAACCATAAAACAAATAGCACCAGGATTACCCATTCTTTAGACTTTAACCCATGCCTGTGATATAAATAGGACTTGCTGAAGAGGCAGGTATGTATCACAGAGACTACCCATTCTCTGGAACATGTGAAGCAGAGTTCTTCCCTAACCCAATTCAAGTGCAACTTGGACAATTGGATGGGGAACAAGAAATTCATACCTGGTTTGGCATCTATGTTTCTAATGGACAGAGGCATCCTGTATATGATTCATCTCCCAACCCCCTCCTTACACTTATCATGGGTACAAGAACTTGTCAGAGATTTAGGATGCATGGCTAGTTTTAAAAAGGCCCTTGTGGTTGTTAGCCTAGTAAACACATGTGAACCTATTTTATGCAAGTGGGTCTTGGTTTTAATTTGGTGTAAATGCTGAGAACATACTGTTCATGACCTGGATAGTCATAGAGTGCAGAAGGATAGCTAAGCTAAGTGAAGGCACAACTAATTCTGAGCAGCTAAGAGCAGTTTATTTCAGCCATGTGCACATTATGTGACAACACAGTTGCCACAGTAACTACTACAGCAATAACTCGGCACATACAGAAACAATGCAGTAACACTAAAGACCACGGAAAGCAAATAGCATTGGCCCAGTTCAAACACACTCAATATACAGACTATACCAAAGGAAATAAAAGCGCAGCAAGCAAATGAAAGCAGGCTTGTGTACTCGTACATAGCGTTTCACAGTACAGCTACAGTGAAACATTCAGCAAGCACATTAGTCAATGGCCAAGCACCTAGTGAGTTTGTCCAGTAGGTCTGGATATGCCTACTGAAGTCCACTAGCCCTTTACTGAGCAGCATCACTTAGACTGCCTTTCTTTTGGGATTTAACTTTCTTCAGCTTTCAACAGAGTGATTTCCTTAACTTGACAGCAGTTCCTGAGCATACAGAGATTAGAACAGCAGGCATTAGGATGGAAAGTTTGGTATAACCTGCAAATGTAAGTACTGATCCCGTTACTGGACATTTTAGCTGTATCAGCATAACCCCTTCAACACCAATCATGTAAGGCACATACATGCCAGAAAAAGTGCAAAGGAGCTGGTGTTTAATACTAGCACGATAATATTTAATTATGTATGAGAACATAAGGTGAACTGAGTAAAGTACTCGATAGTAAGAAATGTATAAAACTGCAAACCGCCAAGAAATCCAAATCTTCTTATTCATACAAAAGACAGATTTATTTGGATAAAATTGGTAAGCGCTTTCACAAAAACAGCTTCATCAGACCATATAACATTATCCATTGAGACAAGAAGTTAATATATACTAAAAAAAAGCGCCAAAATAAAATCATTTAAAATATTTAAAGGTACATTGTCACAACAATTCATTCATCAGAAATATAAAACAAAATCAACATCACAAAAACGCAAAAGCACACGCATTAAAACTATTATACTGGATGGCAGAGTCAATAAAAAACTTCTAATATTTAATCTTTGGTCTCCTTGACTTTAATAAGGGGCGTAGTGGCACCTTGCCATTAATGCCCGGTGGTACATCTGCTCTAAACCTGATAATCCAATTAATTTCCTTTGTCTCAGTATAGTTATCAATATCCCCCCTCCTGCATGTCCTTGAAATCTGCTCTAATATCCTGAACCTAAATTCATGAGTGGAACCCAGATCCTTCACATGTTTCGCAAGGGCATTATATAAATGCCCTTTTCGGATGTGATAAATATGTTCTCGCATCCTGTCTCTCAGCACACGGTTGGTCTTCCCTACGTAGTAGGCAGGGCATGCTGTGCAGGTTGCCAGGTAAACCACATCTTTAGACATGCAGTTACCAGTTACCCTAATGGTGTAACTACCTGTTCCTTGGGGGTATCTAAATACAGGGTCAGTCAAAATATAGGAGCAGAAACTACACTTATTACAAGGAGTCATATAAGGTCCATCTATATCTAAAACACTACTATGCTGTTTCGGGTAACATAACAACTGTTTAATATTTTTCTTGTTACGGTAGATGAATCTAGGTTTTTCACCAGTGAGTCTCTTGATGGTGGGATCCACCGATAACACATGCCAATGTTTTAAAAAGACATCCCTAAGCGTTGATATATCCCTGGTATAAGAGATAGGAAAAACTACTTCACCTCCATTCCTTATATTATCTCTTGATAGACGTGTGGTCCCGGTGCCAGAATAAAAGTCTATTGCACCCTCAGAGAAATATGGAGTAGCCCTATCCTCTCTTAACATGCCTATCGATTCCATCCCTCTATCGATATCCAATGTGCTATAGCCGCGTTCCCTAAATCTACTATCCAGGTCCTCCAGGCCTAAGGCAAATTCCTGATCGAGGGGTGTATATCTCGATAATCTCATGGATTGACCACGGACTATATTGTGATAGACATAACCTGGATGCATGCTTGTGCGGTGTAGCAGGGTGTTCTTGTGGATAGATTTACGAAACAACCCAGTATTAACTAACCCTCCTGGTAACTTCTCAACAAAAATGTCAAGAAAGGGTAACCTGCTATTGGACCATTCCATTGTAAACTTAAGGAACCCCAAGGAGTCATTAACGTAGTTGAAAAATATATCCAACTCAGTAGCAGTGCCCTTCCAGACAAAAAACAGGTCGTCGACAAAACGCCTGTAGAATGGCACAAATGACAGAAACAGTTCATTCTGAAAAAGGTGCTGATGTTCCCATTCCGCCATCACCAGATTGGCGTAGCTATTGGCACATGAAGTGCCCATAGCCACGCCATCCTGTTGCAGAAATACATGCTCCTGAAAGCTAAAAACATTGGACTCGAGGACCATACCCAGCAATGACAATGTCAACTCTTTATTCACTTGATGTAGGGAGGTAGTCCTTGATAAATATGAACTGATCATGGCTAATCCCTCTAAATTGGGTATAACCGTGAACAAGGATTGAACATCCATAGTCACCCAGAGTAAATCATCCACCAACCCACTGGTGTTGATATACCCATAAAAATCCAACAAAAACTGTTTGGTGTCCCTGAGAATAGAAGCATTGGCTTCAACATATGGTCGCAATTGAGCCTCAACATACAATGAGAGCGTCTCAGTGATCCATCCTCTCCCTGCTACAATTGGTCTCATGGGAGGAGCGACTGGATTCTTATGGATCTTAGGAAGACCCTGAATCGTTGGTAGAAGTGGATGCATAACATAAAGAAACTCATAAAGCTCCTTGTCCAAAACCCCCTTGGTAAATAAGTCAGATAAATGTGTATGAACTTTCTCAATGATGACATCTACCATCTGATTAGAAATTGGTAGATAGAACTTTTCGTCCGCCAACAAACGCAGCATGTCACTATTATACCTAACTGTATCGAAAACCACTAATCCACCACCTTTATCGGCTGGACGTATTACTATATTACTATTATTACTTAAAGTCCTAAGAGCTTCCCTCTGTTTAAAATTTAAGTTATGTCCATATTCATGAGTCCGAGCATGTCTAGTAGTCATCCTATAGATATCGTCCTCAACTAGTTTGCTATATGCAGCAACTAGTGGGTGCACTGGGGGGATAAATGTACTAGGTCTTTTAAATACCATACCAGATTCCTGTTGGACTGCATCTTTAAAGAAAACTTTAAGGGAGAGATTCCTAATAAATAACTTGAAATCTCTCAAGGTCTCTTCTAACCTACTGGTCCTGCTGGGAATAAAAGTGAGACCCCTCGAGAGTACTTCTAGTTCATGTACACTCAATGAATGACTAGATAAATTAAAGACAGTATTTACTTTTTCTTCTCCCACATCTTCTTGATGCTCTGATTGGACTGTGTGTCCGGTGAGAGCTTCCTCTTGTAACGCTCCCTGCTGTTTGACCTTGTCCTTCCCTCCCTCAAGTATGTCTTGATGGGAAAAGGAAGTTTATTAGCTGTTGATGGATGCTGCATAGGCTACGTAGGGAAGACCAACCGTGTGCTGAGAGACAGGATGCGAGAACATATTTATCACATCCGAAAAGGGCATTTATATAATGCCCTTGCGAAACATGTGAAGGATCTGGGTTCCACTCATGAATTTAGGTTCAGGATATTAGAGCAGATTTCAAGGACATGCAGGAGGGGGGATATTGATAACTATACTGAGACAAAGGAAATTAATTGGATTATCAGGTTTAGAGCAGATGTACCACCGGGCATTAATGGCAAGGTGCCACTACGCCCCTTATTAAAGTCAAGGAGACCAAAGATTAAATATTAGAAGTTTTTTATTGACTCTGCCATCCAGTATAATAGTTTTAATGCGTGTGCTTTTGCGTTTTTGTGATGTTGATTTTGTTTTATATTTCTGATGAATGAATTGTTGTGACAATGTACCTTTAAATATTTTAAATGATTTTATTTTGGCGCTTTTTTTTAGTATATATTAACTTCTTGTCTCAATGGATAATGTTATATGGTCTGATGAAGCTGTTTTTGTGAAAGCGCTTACCAATTTTATCCAAATAAATCTGTCTTTTGTATGAATAAGAAGATTTGGATTTCTTGGCGGTTTGCAGTTTTATACATTTCTTACTATCGAGTATTTTGGATTGTCTGAGGACCCTCCATTGTTTTGCTCTACGGACACATCTGCTTTTAATTCTGTTTTTCCGTTTGCCGTTGTCCTCTTGTAGAGCATTTACTCCACTTGGTGGTTTTTATTAATTGAACTGAGTAAAGTGTCTATAATGTAAGTGAATTTCAACTACCACTCTGATAGCTAATTTTCCAGATGTTCCATGTATCCTGGGTGGCACAGTGGTGCAGTGGTTAACATTGTCACCTCATAAAAAGTAGTTTTCTGGTTTGATTCTTAGCTGGGGTGCCTTCATTGTGGAGTCTGCATTCATGTGGATTTCATCCCTCATTCCACAGATGTGCCTGGAGTGTTTCTCCCTGGGCCTCCAGTGAAAATAGGCTCTATCCTATTTGAACTTTCCAGGTCAACAAATGTTAAATAAATAAAATCATAAGGCAGCTAAGCTTACATAATAGCACAGATTGAAGGGAAAGCCATGGAACTTTCAGAAGGAGTTATAATTTCAGATATTGATATTATATGAGAGACTACTCTTCCTAGTTCTAGATTCTCAAGTCACTCATGTCTCCGAATCACTGCAGAGAAAAAAGTGCATGTTTTCATTTATAATGTGAATAATAAATCAAACACATCATCATCAGTTTAAAAGGGGACTTTTTTTTCGAGTATTTATTTGTTGCAGGCTTATGTCATTTTGAAATTTAAGACTGACGTTTTGAAACTTGTTAGAAAATTGAATTTCTGATGGTTTTTTTTTTTTGACGCAGTTGTACTTTGTTCCTCTGAATGTTTTAATTCAATATTCATCATTTAAGATGTCTATTGTTTTGATTCTATGTTTTAAAGATTAAATTATAAATATTTTCATGTTGTACCAAACAGGGATATAGTTAAGTAGCTTTAAATTAGAGGATGCAGTGTTTGACATTAATCTTTCCAGAACAGGGATATTACCTCCTAAAAAGTTGACAGGAGAGCTGACTTAGTTTTGAATGCAACAGATGAGAGAGGGCAGCATTGTTATGACACAGGAAGGCTGTAAACATGTTTTATTATGTTTTACATGGTAGTAATATTCTTTATGCATCATTTCTGCACAGATATTACAGAATATGATTGCAGAGGCTTAAATTACTTACTTCTCAAAACTATTTTTTTCAGTTGTGATTCCTTCTAGGATATTTTATGGAGGTACGGTGCAATGTAATGCTAACATTTACTGTCTGTCCCTTTTGCAGCTGACATTCTTAGATTGTCTTAATACTCATGTCTTATGAAACATTTTGTGGCACATTTGTTTGAGGCATTTGGAAGATTAGCTCAGCACTTTTGTTTAGTGTCAGAATTGCAACTCCCATGCAGTGTTTCCTTCTTGAAGCTGTTACTCTGATTAGCACAACAAAAAAAGACTGTACTGAGCATGATCTTGGTATTAACTGCCAAACGTATGACCAAGGGGCTTACAAGATCTATGGCTGTTTTACATAACTGACAGTCACTTTTAAGTAATTCATAAGAAACAAAATGTATTGACGACTGATACAATCTTTCTGTACAACGAATTTTCCATCCCTTTAATTTCCTTGTAAGAAATCACTGTACCCTTTCCAAACCAATGGTTTTAGGAACTTCTTAGAAGGTATAACATGGGACATTCTTTTCTACAATGGGCCATAATTATGCATAAGGTGGCAGTCTCATCTGCCTGGAATGACTACACATTCAGTCTATATTTCAGTGGGTTGCAGAATATGACCTACTTACTGTAATCAAAAATCTACATTAGTTGTCATTTAGTTGGATTACTTTAAATCAGAATGCCATTTAGCTTAACTCAAACATTTCTCCTGAAGAATTTTGTCTGCTATTTGTTCAGGCAAAGTGCTTCAACTGTAGTCCTGCAATCAATGTAGATGTGTCTGCTTTGACTACGGTTTGTCAGTTCTGGTTCTTTATTTTAACTGCTGATGTGTAGGCTGGACACTTTGTTATGTAATTGTTAACTCTGATTATGGTGGCGTGTGAGGATAGATTACTTGTGCTCGACTAGCTTGAAGTAGTGTAGAGAACAGTGATAAATATAAGATGGACTAGCTTGTCTGAGTGAAGAGAATGGGAGTTGCTTTTGTGGAAATGATGGCCATATTGTGGCACTGGTATCTGTCGGTGCCACATGTATACTATGTTATTTAGCCCTGTGGCTCCTCAGACTGCATCCAATCATCACATTTATTCAGCTGGACTGAGACCAATGCATCCCTGTATTAATTGTGAGCCTTATGGCTCATGTATCCCCCCCAAGATACCTCTCAACCACAGTGCAAGAAATCTATACAAAGCCTGACAAAATGGAGTGACTAAGGCTCAAAAGCAGGGACAGATTTAGAAAGTTGCTGGAGTAACAGGGCTTGTGTTAACGTACATTTTTCTGAAGGATTTAAAGTCTGAAACTCAAATGTATGACATTATTTACTGACTTCAGTCCTTAGAGATCATCCCAGTGATTTGCCAGAAAACCACAAATTTTATAAGGAGTAGACTAAAAATATGAGGCAGAAATCTAGACATTCTGCAAGTTATGGCCCCCAAGACTATCCATTAAGAGAGTTTGGTATTCTAAAGTAGTCTAGCTTGCTAGGCACGGAAAGTGGACTACTCTTCCTGGGTGGAGACCACCCACGACAGCTCTTTCAAGCTCTGTTATGAGCTTCCCTGCCCTACAAATGGAAGCATGCCACTGCATGCAATTTTCCTTCAGATTACTGTGTATCTGCACTCAGGAGAATTGTCTTGCTAGGTCTGAGCTAACAGGGTTGAACAGGTAGGTAAGTGTTACTCATTTGTAAGAGAGGACTCCCTCCTCCCAGGATGGGTGAGTTTGGCAATAGATACTCACTGTCCTCCTAAGCCACTGCCTCCTACAAGCACCCGAGCAATTATTTGAACTCGTTTCACCTACAATGTTTTTAAAGCTTTATCTCTCCACTTTATAGGGCTGGTTATCAATGCTGCATAATGACATTTAGTTAAATCGACCTCTTAGACTGGATGCTAAGATGTGGCACAAAAGACTTATGTAAGATGTCAGTACTGGTGTGACTGTACCCCTGTGAGACTGTCTACCATTACGTGATACAGTGCCATGTTACAGCTTTGAATTTAAATGAAAATTCTACCAAACCATTAGAGAGAATGGCTGCAGTGCTGCACTGTTACTTAAAGCCAGTCTGTGTGATGTGTCCAAGAAGTGAAAGGGCTACAACTAGAACATTTTCATTAAGAGGATATTTACTGTATACTACCATGCTATGGCATGGCCTATGTTAATTATTGGTGTGGAAGGAGGCTCTATGCCTGTATTGTGTACCACAGAGTCATGACATGCCTTATTTTACACTGAGTTTGCAATATTGCTCATTGTGTACACAATTTGTAAAATTCTTGACTACACCCACAGGGAAGATATGCAAATTAATAGACACTCTCTCCCCTACAAGCATTTCATGGAGACAATTTTCTTTGGTATACTTCTCCATGTCATAAGCTTACTACGATTTATTTATTTTATTTTATTTCACTTTTGCATTTCCTAACCAGATAAGTACACTGGAATGAATTCCCTTTTCAGGCACAGCCAAGGACAAGTAATGACTGCCTTTCAGCTGTAGATCCTTGCCACCCTCTCAACTATTGAAGCATTCATTGAAGTCCACTCCTTGTCTTCTACTAGTATATGAGTGGAGTTGTTTTAGAAATAATAGACAAATTGATTCAGCACAGCAACAGCAGTTGGGCATTCTGAGGATACCTTTATTATATGTTGGTTTCCCAGGCCAGTCTATCTTTAACCTTGGAAGTCTGACAGAATTGACAAACCAAAACTGTAATCATTTGAAATGTTGGAAGCAGCTAGAATGAGTTTCCAGATAGACTGAATGGCTGAAAGAATGGACTTGCATATACCAAGTCCAAGATGCCATTTCTCAGAATATTCTCTTTTCTCCAAGGTATGGTGATCTTGTAATTGATATATATATATATATATATATATATATATATATATATATATATATATATATATATATATATATATATATATATCTATATGTGTGTGTGTATGTGTATATATATATATATATATATATATATATATATATATATGTGTGTGTATATATATATATATATATATATATATATATAAACATATATATATATATATATATATATATATATATAAATATATATATATATATATATATATATATAAATATATATATATGGGTCTACCTAATAACACCAACATGCCAAAACACAGACAACAAAATAACCAACATGAGAAAACCAAAAAATAAGAAAGTTCAAAAACACGAAACTTCACATGCCCAGCAAACCACAATACCGACAATCAACAAAACAAATACCTTTTCCAAAAAACACACACACACAACACAAGCACACCAAAAACCTTACAAACCTACACTAAACCTTACATACACAACTATCTATGCACAAACCTTAACCTAAACCCTAATCCTAAGGTCCGTCACTATCACACACTTACCTTACCCGCGCCCTAACCCTAACTCAATTAATCCACCCCTAACCCTTAACTCTGTCACTATCGCACACTTACCTTACCCGTACTCTAACTCCAACTCACTTAACCCACCCGTAAACCTAAAATCCGTCACTGTTGCACACTTACATGACCCGCACCCTACCCTAACGTCTGTCACTATCACCCACGTACCTTACCCACACCCTGACCCTAACGTCCGTCGCTATCGCACACTTACCTCAAAATGTCGGTGTTCTCAGCATCGGGATTCTCAACTGTCGGTCTTCTCCATTGTTGATCTTCCGGTGTCGGTGTTCTTGTCATCAGTGTTTAGAAATTTTGGCGTTTTCAGGTAGACCCATATATATATATATATATATATATATATATATATATATATATATATTTATATATATATATATATATGGGTCTACTTCAGATGGTTGAACTTTCAAAGGTTCGACTTTCATATGACCGAGACCATATGATTAAACATTTAAAAGTTCAAACACCTGATAAAAAAAGTAAAACAAAACAAAAAAATTACCTGAACGTTTTTAGTAGGGGGCAAGGCCCCCTGCACCCCCACACCCACTGCTATTTAAATATACGAACTCCGAGATTGCACTACAGTGAAGAAATGGAAATCTTCCCATTCTGTGCTGTATGGAGATCTCCATTCAGAACGTTCAAACTTTCAAATGTTTGATCTTATGGACTCGGCCATATGAAAGTCAAACTTTTAAAAGTTCGATCATATGAAAGCGACCTCTCTCTCTCTCTCTATATATATATATATATATATATATATATATATATATATGTGTGTGTGTGTGTGTGTGTGTGTGTGTGTGTGTGTGTAGATACATATATAGATAGTATAAGCTCAGGGTTGCAACGTGGGGGGTCATATCTCTAGAAATGTCCTTACTGGGCAATGTCTAAGAATGATGAGGTTGCATAATGATGAAGAGCAGCTGCTGAATGCATTTAGTAGACTTAAGGAAGATTTTATGAACAGGGTGTATAGTGAATGAGAAATTGATGAATGTATAGACTGTATACAAAGAGAGAGAGAGAGAAAATAGAGGAGACCCTTCTTTTCACAAGCCCCTGTAACTACACAGACTTCTGAAGTACTTAAGAGTTCCCTTTAGCTTTTTTAATGATGTCATTAGGTTTTGCGACATCATTAAGAAGAATGGGAATATTATTTACGCTATTGACGATTTAAGAGAGCTAGTGACAGATGGACCTAGCTTCTCTTCTAAGAATAACATGTCAATCAAAAGACAACTTTGTTATAAGACAAGGAAACATCAGTAATAGTCACCTCTCAGAGACAGGGGACTTTTCCTTGCAGACACTGCAGTGCCTGTAAGTATATACATATGGGCACCCATTTTATACACCCCTTGCATAATTGTCGTGTAGACGTTCCCTTTTATGTTGACTGTACAACTAAGAATTTAGCATAGTATAGCTTCTGCACATGTTGTGGAGCTTATTATATAGGGAAAATTAATCATTCTCTCAGGGTGCATATACTAGAGCACTTGAGACGATTACAAGTACATTGGCTAAGGATGTAGAATCCAGCAGTGTGCAGCATCAGTTTAAATCCCTTGTGTTACAACTAGTAGATGAGGACATGAGGGGAGGAGCTATTAGGAATAGAACTGAGGCTTGTGAACAAAAATTTATTTTATTTTTAAAAGGTGACAGCCTCCCCTGGCATTAATGATATGGTGTTTCTCAAATCTTTTCTGCGTCAGAGATGACTGAAACATTAAATAAAGCAAAGAAAACATCTTTAAGGTTAGGGCTCTTTAATTTTGATGGCTGAGGTTTAAGTATGTGAATACATTGTTAATTAACAAATGTTTCTTACTGGTTGGTTTTAATATAAAAAGTCTGAGTTGTATTATGGTTTTTGTCTGATGAAGTGGTATTTAACTATGAAAGCACTAACTTTGCATTAAACAGTTTTTTATTTTACCCTGAGTCTTTTCAGCCTAGTAGGCACTCTACTTTGTTTTATGTTTTTTTTGGATTTGCGTGTGTGTGGGGGGTCTTGCCCCATGCAAAAAGAAGTTTTGAGGAGAGGAGCAGTTTTCTAGATTTGCTCTTCTCCTGTGTTTTCAGTCTCTTTTTTTTTCAGCTTATCATCACTCACCATTTTGAGTGCCAACATTTCAATAGGGAGCCAACAAACTACTTAAGGAAAAAATGCTTTATGGGTTGACATCACATTCAAATATGGATGTGACAGTAAACTTGAAAATGACAATGTGAGTAAAAGACCAATGTTAGAGCATCAAAAATAATTATTATTAAAAGGACAACATATTTAGATGACTATGTTTACTTTGAAATGGCTCAAAATATTAAACTCATTTTGAATTTTACACTGAATATGCAAGGCTCTAGATGGTTGTCACTGCGGAAGTGACATCCCAACCCCATCTGCAAAAATAGGAAAAGGGGTTGAGGATGGATGGATAAAAGTGAGAAAAATAAAAGTGTTACATGCAGAAATAACTAGATTTAAACAGTTTTAATGTGTGTGATATCTACATTTGTCATAGTCTGCTCTCTTGTAATTTAAAGAAAATATGAGTGATTATTTTAAAAAGTACATTGCTAAATTTAGAAAGTACAAAAGTATGGCTGTTGTTAAAAGATGAACTGAAATATAAATCACTTATTTTTTAAAGAGAACAGGTGTTGTAGTGTTCTTACAAAAGTCAGGCATGTCTGCTGTCAGGAATGTACAGCAGTTTGTACTACAAAAAGCCAGAGTCCTGAAATAGTGATCCAGAGTCATATAGCTCTGGAAGGCAGTTGAATGAAAGTGTATATGGCAGCTAAGTTCCAAGTGTGTACTGAAGGAACCAAGTAATAGGACTGACCACCTGGTTAGGGAAAGTGTTTCTGTCATGTGAAATGGCATACTGACCAAATGATTCTATGAATGCTAATGAGTCTACTTGAATACATTATGCTACTGGCTAATACAACTAGCTGAAATGAGATGTCATAGTTGAGCTTCCTGAATTTGGGGTAAAATAAATGTGTTGCTTATGTGGTCATTATAGCAATAACCCATGCCTGGGTGTGGGTAATGCTGGATTTACCCACGGTTAGTGTGGTTTGGTCCCGAGGGTGAAGCCCGAGGGACCAAACAAAGCCAACCGTGGGTAAATCCAGCATTGCCCACACCCAGAAGTGGGTTATTGCTATTATACAATGACATTATTTAAGAAAAAAAAAAATTACTTTTCTTAAATAATGGCATTGTATAATGCTACCTTGCTGCCCTTCTGCAGCTGTCTGGTATTCAGCGGAAGTTCTGATGTACTGCGCATGCCTACACAGTACATCAGAGCTGTGGGCAAAAGCAACGGAGAAAACAAGATCTCCGTTGCTTTTTACTGTTTCGCTATGTTAAATGGGTTTAACATAGCGAGGCAGCTTTAAAAAAAAAAGCAACAGAGAAAGCAAGATCTCCATTGCTTTTTACACACTGTGTCACTATGTTAAAGGAGTTTAACATAGCGAGACAGCTTTAAAAAAAGCAATGGAGATCTCCGTTGCTTTTTTTAAACCTGTGTCGCTATGTTAAACTTCTTTAACATAGCGAGACAGTGTTTTAAAAAAGACTTGTACTAATGGAAAAAGTCCGGGCGACCGGACCTTTTTCCATTAGTATAAGTCGATTTACAACGTGCATGCTGACCAATCAGCGTGCACGTTTTGGAATATTAATGGGGGGGGGGGGGTCATGGTATAATTATAATTAATGCCTTCATTTCTAAAATCACCCATGTGAAAGAATAATTTACAGTAGATGTGCATTATCAAATGGCTTTACTGTCTTTTGTCATTTTTATATTTTTTGTTTGTCATGTCTGGTGTGTAGACACTTGCAAACCCACTTACCAAACCAAAATCAGCGTAGCAGCCATTGGAAGCACCTCCATCATCAAAGTCCTACTTAAGAGCTTGTTTATCTGGGTGCTTGCATTTTAATTGTCTGTATATTTCCTTGATAAACGAGTTAATATATTCTTCCAGGACACATTTTAGCCAACACCTGCATTCAAGATAAAGATTATAACGCATAAAATTGCATACATTAAATTGCAGTGAGCATATACTATGCCAGTGTAAAATAATGTAGCAATAACCCACGCCTGCGTATGAGTAATGCTGGATTTACCCACGGATGGTGTGGTTTGGCCATCGCTGGAGTGGCCAAACAAAGACAACCGTGGGTAAATCCAGCATTACCCACACCCAGAAGTGGGTTATTACTATTATACAATGACATTATTTAAGAAAAAAAATACTTATTTTTCTTAAAAAATGGCATTGTATAATGCCTCCTTGCTGCCCTTCTGCAGCTGTCTGGTAGACTGTGGCATTTCTGATGTACTGCACATGCGTATGCTTATGCAGTACATCAGAGCTGTGGGTGGAAGCAACGGAGAAAGTAAGATCTCCATTGCTTTTTACAAAGTGTCTCGCTATGTTAAAGGAGTTTAACATAGTGAGACAGCTTTAAAAAAGCAACGGAGAAAGGAAGATCTCCGTTACTTTTTTTAAAGCTGTCTCGCTATGTTAAACTCCTTTAACATAGCGAGACAGTGTCTAGACAGCAACGGAGATCGTAGGTTCTCCGTTGCTGTAAAAAAAAGACTTATACTAATGGAAAAAGTCCAGGCGACCGGACCTTTTTCCATTAGTATAAGTCTGATTAACAACGTGCATGCTGACCAATCAGCATGCACGTTTTGGAATATTAATGGGGGGTCATTGTATAATACAGAATAATGCTGCTGACAGCTATAACTATGAAACACAGAGCAAGCATTAAATCATAGTCAGCTTGATGCTAAGAAATATGACCACTCTATACTTGCGTGTGTGTGTGTGTGTGTGTGTGTGTGTGTATATATATATATATATATATATATATATATATATATATATATATACGTACACACTCACACACACACACCCACACACACACATATGTATTATGACTATGTTAAAGTACAGTAATATAAGTTTAGGACACCATGTATCACATAACATTTGGAGTCTGACTGCTGTGCGCTACTGAGTTTATGATGAGGTGAAGCTGTGAGCATCCTTCTGGATGTGCTACTATTTGGGTGTCATTAAATTTGCTATTTTACCTCAAATTTCCAAGGTTCCTGACATGTCTACAATGCCAAGGAAAATGTCTGTTAACTAAAGTTGTACATTATGACAGTTAGTATAACCACTTTATTTTTATTATCCTGTCATGACTGGAGTACATATTATTGAAAGAAGCATGTCAAGCAACTTAATATTCTTTTTTTCTTTGTACATTAAATCAGTTGATGGATCGATCTTGTGGCGCAAGTTGTGCTTAGAGGACCATTATAAGAGACCACGACTAAAATCATTTGTGGTCCCTTTTAATGGTCCTGTATGTCCAACTTGTTCCATACAGATCTTTCAGACCTTAAATCTCTCATCAAACTGCTGCACCTCTAGAATGATTCCTGTATTACTTAACAAAAGACCCCAGTGTGTCATACTGAAGGCAAAATCCACATTTCCTTGTGAAGTGAAACATGCATGCTTAGACTGTAAGACTTAAAATGTGCTCAGAGTGAGGATTTTTGTATGCCAGTAACTCAGGATTATCTTCAGTTCATTTTTAATTTTAGTTGACATTGCCTTAGCATGTACAGCGCAGCCTTCAACAGCATGTAAGGTTGTCGTGCCAGGCATGTATTTAAAGAGAACATTGAGGAGTCTTGCCCAAATTCCCAACTATTCTTGAGCACTGACTGGTCAAGTGACTTGCTCAGACACACGCAGTAGTGAAAAAGGCTGAAGGAATCTAACTATGGGTAACATAAAGCAGCTTGTTGAAAGCTCACCAAGTTATTCCTCTAAGTTAACTGTCAGATAAGAATAATAAAGGTTGTGAATGACATGACCTGTTGCGAAAAAGTGGGACATGGAATAAGAAGGTAGGAAGGTGCTAGAGAAAGGTTCACAGTCCTTGCATAGTATATTACATGCATTGTAAATTCAAACGTTTCACTAGGGTGTCATAACTTTGTGTTTTTTAGGTGTTGAAAGGTCCTGCTATGTCACAGGTGAAATGCAAAAGCTCTGATCTTAAGCCTGCACATGCTAAAGGAACAGATGGTTAATTATATTGCAGAAAAGTGAACATATGCTGACAGTGCCATTATAATATTAGTATCATGTAAATATCCGTTCATGTAGTTTATGAAGATACGTTAGGATGATCGGCAAGAAGTGTATGACATGACAT
This sequence comes from Protopterus annectens, assembly GCF_019279795.1. Lineage (NCBI taxonomy): Eukaryota > Metazoa > Chordata > Ceratodontiformes > Protopteridae > Protopterus > Protopterus annectens. The sequence goes on from NC_056737.1 coordinate 1,437,527,839, forward strand.
GCAGTGCAATTGTTTGGTTGTGTGTCCACGCAGAAGTCAGGCTGAATCTCATCCCAGTGTATTAATTGTACACTGTAATTTAACACGTGCAATTTTCAAGCCATGTCATTTCTTTTTACTTCTCATACAATTAAAAAGATTGATTTATAGTGAAACTTTATTATCAAAATCTGTGTTGTTGCTGGGTTCTAACCACTTTATTTTTATTATCCTGTCATGACTGAGGTGCAGATAATTGAAAGCCACTTGTCAAACTAAATAAATGTCTGCATGTAACAAACAGAGTTTGCCGCACAGCAATTATGTTTAGTTATACACTGCGCTCAGTTTTTTGGTCTGTCTTCTAGGGTAGTTATCTCCACCAACTATTCTGTAAAACTCAACACTTTTAAAGAAAAAAAAAATGACCGTGTGGTTATGACAGTGGCTCAATGGTTAGGATATCCTACTCACAGTCCTAAGGACAGGTGTTCAGTTCTGTCACCTGATAACATTTATCCAGGTATTTTAGTTTCCTCCCAAAAATATGATGGCAGACTGTCGATTTGCCCTTGTTACTCAGGACATGCCAGAGAAAGATACATTCACTTACATAGTTAACAACTGGGTAATATAAAAGTATAAATCAAATATGACATTAGAAATATCTTTCCTTAAGATGTATTTTTAGTCCTGCAGTGTGTGCTGTTCTAAGAACAAACAGACTTCAGATTCAAATCTGCTATTTCCTGATGCTGATAATCCAGCCTGTGGAACGACTGCTAATATAAACCAACTTTTCAGGTAGTAAATACTGTTTGCAAAGCATTGCTTACATTTTGATATTGAAGTCATTTATTGCACTGTCATTCTTGTTTTTTCAGACTTAGAACACATCGTCTAATAGAAGTATCTCATAGCAAATCTGTCTACATTCTACGTTCACTCACTGCATTCTAGCTGAAATCGTACAAGACTCCCCATTCAGAAATGACTATCTATTGTGGTTATCTGTTTCTGTTCTTAACAACAAATTTATTCCTGGTGTTCTGCAATCATTCTGTTGCACTACACCTCACAGACTATAATTTATCTCTATTCTTTTGTTAATGTCGAACCCTCCAGAGCTCAGCAAGAAAGACTGCTGAGAAGGAACTGCAATTTTCCAACTGCTGGCATGCACTTTATATAACAAATTGGTTTTGCTTTCCATTTCATTTTGGCTCTTTGTGCCCAAGTCTTTATAGTGTCATCAGTGACTAAAGACAGATGTCGTCCACAATATTATCCAAATGTAAACACCATTCTCTTCAAACAGATTTTAAGACTACATTTTTGTTACAAAATCTTAGCTATAAATTCTCAAAGACATTGTTTTTGCTTTTCCTATACATTTTTCTTGTAGTCAGTGCCCTCTTTATTGTCACAGTTAACTTCCAACAGTGAAATTATCAATCATGCCACTAATTTCTATCTACAGTTCTGCATTCTTACTTTAATAATCTCATTTCAATTTCAAAAACATAGTATCACTTTAAGGAGTCCTTTTCTCCAGTTTCAGCTGTGTATACCAGTAAGGAGAGTTCAGTATTGATATATTAAGAATAATCTCATAATTTATTAAACATTTGGAAAAGTGCTGTTCTTTTCTGTCAATCTGCAAAATGATTTTGTTCTAAGCCATGTGAAAGCTTATAGTAACATAAATAATGTTTATTTTCCATGGAAGTATTAAACATATTATCAAACTTATGCAAAAGTGCTGATTCCAGCAAGTGTACTACAGATACACTACAGGATTTTTGAAGAGGGTGGTGTTTGCATCGTGCTCATTTACAATCTACTTGTCCTTGTTATATATTTTTAAGGGGGGGGCTACACTCAGGCCTATTTCTTTTACTCAAGGTACACATGTGGCATCTCAAAGTGACAACTTTGACAGCTGCTTGTGAAGTACTGTTGTGCAATGGTAAGCAGTTTGTATATTTCTGCAACTGTGTAATTTTTGGGATCAAAGCAAACGTATCAGAATATTACTTTACATTTTACTCTCCTCAAGGTTTTATTTAATTTTTTTTTTTCTCAAAATCTTTTGGGTTTCTAATACTGTGACGGGAATGGACCCCATTCCTACATCAAAGTTCGATTAAAGTTAATGAAATTAGTATTGTTTCAATATTTGATGTCAGCCAGAAGTGCTCTTCCCAGCACCTGCAATGTACCCAGTAATGACTCCTTCTGCATTTACTGGGTCACATGGATTGGTAACATATCTAAATATGATTGCAGATTCTTTTTTATAATAGGCATTGATCCTACTACTATTGGAACTGTCTAGGTATCTTTCTTCCACATTGCTCTCATTTCTGCCTGCAGATCCTGGTATTTTATGGTTTTGTGTCTCTCTGTACATAAGACACTGTAGTCACTGGGTGTGGCGATTTCAATGATCAATATTACTTTGGTCTTCTCTTCTTCGACCACCATAGCTGTTTTTTTACCATTTAGCTTTTGACTTGTTGATAATGGGCGCTCCCATGTGATATAAACTTCATCATTTTCTATGATGCTTTGTGGCTGAACAGTCCCATGATGCTTCACGTGGGCCTTGTAATTCATAATGCTGCCTTATGCCAAGTGCACGTCATATATTTTTGGCAGCACACAACACTATATCTTTTTCACCTTTTACACATCTGCATCTCTTTTCAGTTTTCTGCTCCTTAACTTTTCCCTGCACTTCCTCACTGATGCCTATGTAAACAGTTATTCTAACACGTCTACTTGGTTTCAGTTTTTCCCATTCATTCTTTATTAAAGTTTCCATTTTAATTCCTCATATTTTCCTAAAATATATATGCACACACATCTTTTCCCTGTAGATGTAGTTTTATAGTCTGTTTTCCTTTATAGCATTTTTTTGGTAAACTATTCCTTTGCAGCAGCTGTGGAATGCAACTTGCATACATCCTCACATTCTTGAGAATTTAATGAAAAAAATTAAGGAAAGTAAGTCAAGCAAATATAAAATGAATTTTGAAAAAAATCAAACAGACCACAGCTGAAGAGTATATAGTTGAAACCAATGTTGTTTAATACACAAAGTAAGCGCTTTCATGATTTGTAACTGACTGCTTCTTCAGACTTATACATTCAAATGAAATAATCATAGCAATTACATAGTATCTCATCAGATCAACAATTAAAGTAAATCAGTCACGTTAAATTAATTAAGAACTTAAAACACAGTAAATAGATTCTGTCAAAACATTTGAAACCCTAAAAATAATAAAACAGCAAAGTTATAACAAACAAAACACAGCTAAGGTGAATAGCAGTAAATATCTTTCAGAAAGCTTAGTGTTTAAGTGGTTTGGCTTTAAGGAAGGGCTTAAGAGAGACTGCACCATTAATCCCTGGTAGTTTATCTGCCTGCAGCAGCAAAATCCATTTTTGTTCTGTTGCTTCCATCTTGTTCTTAATGTCACTGCCTCTCATACTTTGTTCTATAATTTCAAGCACTAAAAAGTTAAAAACATGTTGAGAGCCTTCTGCTTGAACATGTCTTGCTAAGGCACTGGTTTCTTTAGCATTATTTATATCTCTTAAATGCTCTAGAATGCGCTCTTGGAAACTTCTGTTGGTTTTACCAACATAAAATACATAGCATAAATTGCAGATGCTAAGGCACACTAAATGTGTTTTACAATCAGCATAGAAGTCAATGTCTATGACAAACTTCTGGCTTAGATGTGTGAATGTAGTGTTAGAGTAAATAAAGTTACATGCCATGCAGTTACTGCAGGAAAATGTTCCTGTTCTCTGAGACAGCATATTATTATTTCTACTAACCAATGGTTTATAACATAATTGTCGTTTTAGGGATTTTTTTTATTTTTAAAATTAAAATACGGTCTCTTGTCTATAACACCATCCAGTTCTTCAATAGAGTTTAAAATATTCCAGTTCCTCTCAAATATTTCACAAAACATCTTGATATCACTAGAATAGGAAATAGGAAACCTAACTTTGTCTATTTTCATTTTGTATTTTATGTATGTCATTCGTACTATCTGAAAAAAATGGTTTTGTGACTACGTCCTTCATATATACCACTAATACTTGTTTCTATATCTACTGCAGTGTAGCCTCTATCTATAAATTCATCCTTTAAGGTGGAAACTGCTTGATCCAGCCCATCTTCTGTATTATGCAGTCTACTCATTCTCATAAATTGTCCTTTGACTATATTCTTGTTAACATATTTGGGATGCATGCTAGTTTTATGTAGAATGCTATTTTTTCTACTGGGTTTTCTCTACAGGCTGGTAACTAATTGTGTAGATGATATTTTATTTATGGTCACATCAAGAAAGTTAGGGGTATCAGATGAAGACTTTTATGTCAATCTTAGAAAATCAGTAGTACTGTGTAAATGTTCAATAAAAAGTTCCAGTCTACTGCTAGTGTCTACCCACAGAAGGAAGACATCATCCACAAATCGTACGTACCAGATGAAACTATCTACAAAATCATCCCCATGCAACAGATAATTCATTTCCCATGAGACTAGAGCTAGGTTGGTGTAGCTATTGACACATTCTGTGCCCAGCACTACGCCAACCTTTTGCAGGTAAAAACTGTCATTAAACACAGAAACATTGTTTTCAAGAATTATCTCCAGTAAGCTACATATCAAGTTCACTTTGGTATATCTATAGATTTGTTTTAGTATTTAATAAGTCACATACACTTTCAATGCCCCAGGCATTAGGTATTACTGTTAAAAGGGATGTGATATCCATAGTAACAAATATATATTCACCATTTATGTCTACCAACTTCTTAAGGAAAGAAGTTAGAAACATCTTGGTGTCTCTTAGAACAGTATTACAAGTTTCTAACACAGGGTGCAATTGCTTCTCTACATAGATGGATATTGCTTCTGTGGCATGTCCTCTACTGGAGACAATGGGTCTCATAGGTGGCTCAGTCATGTTTTTGTGTACCTTGGGTAACCCGTAGATCATGGGTATAATCAGATGCTCTACTTGGAAGTAATTAAGTAGTTCCTCAGTAATTTGTTGTGACACAAATAAATCTAAAATAAACACAGACCCCCTATCAGTAACACCTTTCACCTGTGTGCTACTATTCTCTATATCTTTGTTTGTGTGGTACTTCCTGTACTGGGACATGGCTGAAGGAGATAACCTGGAAAATGCAATCAATGGAGCTAGCAAGCATCAATACGGACATTTTCATTGTATGCTGAACATTGAATCTAATCCTCTGATGCAGAATCCGGTGTTTCCTGACACAAGGACTGAGGTAATAGATCCAAATACCCATAATAAATTCATTTAAACATTTAGTGATCTGGAAAATAAACTGTATAAATTTAAAATTTTTCAGTGTCAAAGGTTCCATTTAGAGGCATCCTTGAAATATAAGATAGTCCCTAGGGGACTGAGGGTATTAACGATGCCTACATATGGAGATACTTACCCTAATCTATTACAAAAATGGCAGCATCTTAATCTACAATTGAGTTTGACTATATGCACCTTTTAATCAAATATTTTATGCCTCAAGAAAGAACTTTAGCTGAAGATATAGACAAACTACAGAATGAACTGTTTTCAAACTTTTCCGTGGAAGTTATTGGCACTAAAATTGATTATTTATATGACAGGGTTATGGGCTAAGAGAAAAGACTTCAGAACATTAAAATTAAAAAATTGCAGAGAAATGTCAACGATTTTCAGGGGTAATAATTCTTCTCCTGGCTGAAGAGGTCTGTCTCTGTTGCAGGGGTATCTAATGATAGCATAGATGCTTCCAAACAAGGAAATATAGAGAGCACTGTCTCTAACATCCAGCCTGGTTCGAGAATCTTCAAATACTACTGATGCGATGACACAACACGTTACTACACCTTCCGTTATACGAAAGGAGAAGGAAAGTATGGCTTCAGCACATTTCTCGAAGGATAATAGTTAAGTGAATAAAATCAGCAACAGTGAAGCCTCTATGTTGTCTTTTTTAGATCTGAAAAAGACTATACAGACTCCTATTTTACACCTTGTGCTAAACAGCACCCTGCCGATAAGGGAAAGATCCAAAATCAGAGGGCGAAAAGGCAGATATCATCAGATGCAAGAGGGACAAGCACGCTAAAACAGGATGACGACTCGCAGCAGAAATGCCAAGACTTGGTAATTAACCTTTCTAATTTTGAATTAACTAGAGCACAAATTTCTCTGCTGAATAAGGATTTATCCTTTATTCCAGCACAGAGAACAGTCACGACTGATCTGCTGAAAGAACTGAGACTGTTTGGGCGCACACTAACACTCATAACCATGTTTAAAGATACAGGTATTTTGTCTGAAACTCTTTTAAAAAAAAATGGGTTTATACGTACCTAAAGTTCATCTTATTGTGGAAACTTTTGTAACAGTATGTGAAAAAGATATGAGATGTTTTTAGTGAGAAAAGACCAGCAATGTTTTATAACTTAGATAAATCTGAAAATGAAGCCCTAATACAATTGAAGGCATTGTCTAGCATTGAAGTTAGACCTGCGGACAAGGGAGGAAGTGTTTTAGTTATGGAGAAAAAAATTTATATACAACAATTGATGCTGCTCTTACATGATGTAGATACATACTTTCACATCTCTAGTACACAGGTGAAAGGTATTACTGATAGGGTGTCTGTGTATATTTTTGATCTATTTGTGTCACAACAAATTACTGAGGAACTACTTAATTACTTCCAAGTAGAGCATCCTATTATACCCATGATCTATGGGTTACCCAAGGTACACAAAAACATGACTGAGCCACCTATGAGACCCATTGTCTCCAGTAGAGGACGTGCCACAGAAGCAACATCCATCTATGTAGAGAAGCAATTGCACCCTGTGTTAGAAACTTGTAATACTGTTTAAGAGACACCAAGATGTTTCTAACTTCTCTCCATAAGACGATGGTAGAGATAAATAGTGACTATATATTTGTTACCATGGATATCACATCCCTTTTTACAGTAATAGCTAATGCCTGGGACATTGAAAGTGTACTTGACTTATTAAATACTAAAAAAAACCTATAGATATACCAAAGTGAACTTGATATGTAGCTTACTGGAGATAAATCTTGAAAACAATGTTTGTGTTTAATGACTGTTTTTACCTGCAAAAGGTTGGCATAGTGATGGGCACAGCATGTGTCAATAGCTACACCAACCTAGCTCTAGTCTCATGGGAAATTAATTATCTGTTGCATGGGAATGATTTCGTAGATAGTTTCATCTGGTACGTACGATTTGTGGATGATGTCTTCCTTCTGTGGGGAGACCCTAGCAGTAGACTGGAACTTTTTATTGAGCATTTACAAAGTACTACTGATTTTCTAAGATTGACATAAAAGTCTTCATCTGATACCCCTAACTTTCTTGATGTGACCATAAATAAAATATCATCTACACAATTAGTTACCAGCCTGTAGAAAAAACCCAGTAGAAAAAATAGCATTCTACATAAAACTAGTATGCATCCCAAACATGTTAACAAGAATGTAGTCAAAGAACAATTTATAAGAATGAGTAGACTGCATAATACAGAAGATGGACAGGATCAAGCAGTTTCCACCTTAAAGGATGAATTTATAGATAGATGCTACACTGCAGTAGATATAGAAACAAGTATTAGTGATATGTATGAAGGATGTAGTCACAGGGGCAAACCATTTTTTTCAGATAGTACGAATTACATACATAATATACAAAATTAAAACAGACATACATTTAGGTTTCCTATTTCCTATTCTAGTGATATCAAGATGTTTTTTGAAATATTTTAGAGGAACTGGAATATTTTAAATTCTATTGAAGAACTGGATGGTGTTATAGACAAGAGACCGTGTTTTAATTTTAAAAATAAAAAAATCCCTAAAAAGACCATTGGTTAGTAGAAATAATAATATGCTGTCTCAGAGAACAGGAACATTTTCCTGCAGGAGCTGCATGGCATGTAACTTTATTTACTCTAACACTACATTCACACATCTAAGCCAAAAGATTGTCATAGACATTGGGCCGGATTCACGAAGGCTTGCACGGAGTCTTAGAGTAGAGTAAGACTCCATGCAGCCATCATGTCCAACGAGCGATCCAGGAACAGCCTGTAGGAGCGTGTAAGAGAGCTCCTAAAACAGCTCTTACACGGACAGGGCTGGGATATGCAAATTACCTCAATTGCAGGTGAAAGGCATGCAAATAAGGTAGATTTGCGATTCAGGAAACACAAACCTGTCCGAGTAAGAGCAGTGTTATTTGCAGAAATGTACTCAGTTGACAACTGAGTACCGTTCTGCAAATAGCAAAACGGAGCCATGACAGCTCCAAATAAAGGTTGCATCCAGTGCAGGAAGCATGCCAATGGCCAAATATACGGCCATGTGAAATGTTTCCTGATGCAATATGAAAATAAAAAAAATTTGTTTTGCCAATTTCCGATGTTTAAGCGTAGTGCAGCGCCGCACAAATGGGCTGCGCTCTAAAACCCAGAATACTAAAAATTAAAACCCACAAATGTGTATTTTATTGAAATTGTCAATGTACAATGCAAGCGAATGGCAGGCTGAAGACAACATGGCCACCGAGTAGAGGTTGCCAAGGGGGGAAGCTCAGTCTAAGACATGTAACCAAGCATTAGTAGGCAATCCTATGTAAATGAGCGTTAGGATAGTGAATCGCAAGTTTACATAGCAAATGAGCACAGTCAGTGGAGTGTAGGAGTAGGATATGGGGAGTAACAGAGTAAAAGATAGGTGACATCATGAGGGGGGTATGTGTTAAAGAAGTGAAGCTTGTTGGAGCAGAGTGGCATGTGTCAGCTGTCATTTACACATCATGGAAAGAGGTGTGTCAACAGGTAGGCTAGGGAAAGGCAAGAAATGGAAGGTGTATGCCGTGGATAAAACCAACGTTTCTTGCTGAGCGGGTATGCACGCGTGTAAACCCGAGTAAAACAGAGTGCACGTGTTTAAGCCGGAGTAAGCATGTATAAGGCTGTTTAAAGAGTTGTAAGCTCGTTTGCGCTGGTGTGTGCACGTTTAACCCGAATAAGTAAGTTTTACTCCATGTAAGCATGTGTGCGCGCATGTTAGATGCTGTGCGTCTGTTTGCGCGGCGCTCTCCCCCCCTCAGGAAACAGGAAAAAGGAAGCACAACAAATAGTAGGAAGCCACCAGGAAGTACTAGCAGAGCTAATAGGTGAAAACAATCAGAATCAGGCAATTACACAGGCAGTACACTAGTCCAGCCCAGCCTAGCACTTAAAACTCTGCAAACAACAGTCCATTATGTTTGTCGCAACAGACACTGCAGTAAGCTAATAGAGGTGAAAACTGAAAAAGCTTTACTGAGACAAAGAAATGTTAGGGGCTGCCATTGCTGTTATAAGGCGACATATGCAACATGCTGAGGGTGGTGACAATGGAAATGCTGCTGGACAACCCACAGTGAGGAGACGGAGAAGAGTGTACAGGCCAAGGGTAACCTACCAGGGGCTACATGAGCTGGAGATAGTGGAGCGCTATAGAGTGGACAGAGACCTCCTACAGCAAATTGTTGAGCTGTGCAGGGCATGCCTCACACACAGAACCAGCAGAGGGGAACCCATCCCAGTGGAAACCAAGGTATGTGTTGGCCTAAGAATATTAGCAACAGGTACCTTCCAGAGACCAACTGGTGATATGATGGGGATATCACAGGCATCAGCATCCAGGGTACTACACCAGTTCCTGGATGCCATGTCAGCACATGTCGGTGATCATCTATATTTCCCCAATTCCCGTGAGGTATTGGCCAGCAATATGCGTCTCTTCTAGCAAATAGCGAAATACCCTGAGGGTAGTGGGTGCAATAGACTGAACGCACATATGCATCAAAGCACCAGCCGGTGAGCGGGGTAGGGTCTACTTAAACCGCAAGGGCTTCCCCTCCATCAACTGCCAGGTTGTGTGTAATGCCCAGGGCATAATACTGAATGTGTGTGCAGGCTGCCCTGGAAGCTACCATGATTCCCATATCTGGCATCTGACGCAGCTGTACCAGACGTTTGCCAACGGGGACATCCCACATGGTCACCTAGTGGGGGATGCTGGCTATGCACTGGAGCAGTGGCTGATGACACCCATCAGAAATGCACACACACCTGAACAGGAATGCCATAATGAGGCACACACACAAACACGTAATGTAATAGAGCATGTGTTTGGGCTGCTCAAGTCACGGTTCCGGTGCCTGGACACATCTGGTGGAGCCTTGCAGAACTCACCAACTACATGTACCCATATTGTCATGGTATGTGCTATGCTACATAATATGATCCTGCGAAAACAGCTGTAGCAGGACCAGCATAGGCCTGGGCCAAACAGCCCCCCACCGGCCATCACAGGCAGAGCGTGACTCAGAGGAGGAACAACCTGCCCCAGTAGGCAGAAGGAGGTGTGCCCAGTATGCTTTGGCCTTGGCAAAGAGGCAACGCATAGCACATACACTGGCTCAGTAGGAACTCTGGAAATTATACCTGTCTCCGACTCGCACATATACTTAAAGGGATGCCTCAGTTGACACTACCTGCTTTCAAACATGTACAGGGAGTGTAGTATGTGCATCCGACATAGGCAGCCCTGCAGCACCACCTAAGGCATGATTGCCATGTGTTAAGCAATATAAAGCACTGCTAAACAGCATTTACCACTTAGTATATGCAAACAAAATCCCACACACCAGCTAGCACAACTGTGGTCAATGTTCAGTAATATTGGGCAATGTCCAGCAATGTTGGTGAATATTGAGCAATGTCAGACAAGCCCGGTCTAAGTAGGGCATAGCTGAACAAAAGCCAACATGTTCATATTTGCTTAACTGGCCCTTAAGCAGTCTGGTCTGCTCAGTATGAAAATATAAAGCAGTGATGGGCCTCGAACCCAGGATACTGTGCAATATAGCCAAAGTACTGAACCACTAAACCATGACAGTATTGCAGTAGTCAGCCTGTATGAAGGAATGTTGATAAGTCTATGCAAAGTATTTCATGGAAACCCTGCAGGCACAGCAAAATCCTTGTTGAGTTATGACACAAAGGCGAGTCCTGCAGTGAGAACAGAACCTGACTTCCAACACACACTGTATAAATGTTAATATTGGTCATGTTCGCACACATCAACAAATGTAGTGGACCTCAGATAGCAACATACTGAAAGGTCACACTGGGCATGCTCACACACTTGAATAAATGAGACAAATGTCAGGCAACAAAACACGGAATGGCAGAACTGGGCATGCTCACACACTTAGGCCACATCTGAGTACAGCAGTGGGCCATGCTGCCCTGTGCACACAGTTATATGACAACAGACACATCTGTAATATAGTGGAACCCTGCCATAATCAAATATGTTCTGCAGATACCGAAGTTGTTCATAGAAACTGGTAAAGCAAAGATGATAAAGACCTGCAAACAGTATCATCAATAAACATTGTGCATCTTGAACAATAGCATAGGTTCAGAGGTTGATACTAGGCTATCTGCCCTAGGGCATGTTCAAGCCTAGCCAGAGTGTGTTTGGCATTCGCAACCCTGTCAGATTACTACACTGTGTGTGTGAATAGTAGGTCACACAAGATAGCCCATGTACGTTTAGGCTAGTGTGCCTCTGTCTAGCAGGGACACAGAAGATATCCCAGGGGTAAACATACGATCACACATACAGTCATCAAGATGTCTCCAGTAGGTGGTCAGTGGGTGGCTCTCCCTATGTGAAAGTGGGATTACATTCTGGAGTGAGTGGAGCCTCTGGGATAAGAATCTTTCCCTCCACAATGTCCTATTAACATCTGTGCTGAGGTATAAGTCCTTGGAGTGTGTAGCTCCAAGGGAGTTGGATATCCTGAGGTGGAGCATGCCCAGTAATTCTGCGTTGGGTATATCTGTAAACAACAGGCACACATCATATCTGAGTAGGTGGTAAGTGAGTGAGTAGAGCTGGAGTTACTGCATCTGAACTGTGCAGGGCATCTGTGTGAGTCCCTAGATCTGCTTGGTGATGAACTTCTGTGGCCAGTACAGTTGCTGCAGGTGTCGGGTAAGGCACACCCCAAATATGGCATTGTAACCAAGCATGGATGTGATGAGTATAAGAGCACAATGACCTCACTCAATCTAGATGTGAAACCAAATGGGATAAGGTGGCCCACATAGAAGGTGTTTCCAACCACTTTGGCAACGTGAATGTTGTGGCACCAACTCAGTGGAGCAGAACCACTGTCGCTGTCTGCCATTCCTTGGGTACATATCCTGTGGTAACCACGATATTGAACAGTGATGTAATGTGAGGGTTATGTCTGTCATGATGCTCGTGTAAGATGCAGGCTGGGACACCGTCTGGTCACATTGATACTGTGATGTACGCTTTGGGGAGGGCAGCACTCACCTGCTACTGTGTGATGTCAGAGAGGATATACTCTGTTGGGATGGATAGTTGCTCCTTAGGGGAGGTGGGTGGGAGACATCTGCACTGAACCTGTTTGCCAGAATGTTGGCAATGCCAATGGATTCAGGGTAGGTTTAGTCAGTATGCAGTAACTCACAACATATCAATGAGTGTCCACCCAGGTTCCTGACATAACTGAAGAAGGCCGTGTGATAGTCCTACATGTCTGTTGCAATTGTCCTGTAGAAGCAGCCCTTAGAAAAGTTCATGAGTGATCGTAGCTGTCTGCTAATACAGATTACCGATGCCTTCCCAGTCCGGGATCATGCTCTATCATGTAGTAGCTTCCTCCTGATGTTGTACAGCTTATTAATGGCTGGTGTCTACCAGACAGGTCCTCTGCCATTGGAGTAGTGAGTCCTGTTGTTATTTGTGATAGCACAATCCATGCAGTCCACTAGGTGTCCATAGAATGTGTATGTAAAGGATGCAGCAGTGTGAGCCATATTTGCCACTGTCTCAGGGTCTCTGAAGGATACCACCTTGCTGCAGCGAAGTGAGATGTTGGCTCATGAGAAGTTCACCAGGATTACCCAGGATGGGTGTGTGTGGAGGGTATATTTATGTCCAGTGAGATACATGTATGTTCTGATCTTACCAATGAGGGGTATATCACTGCTGTGGAACATAAGAGTCCCCATGTTGGTGATGATCAGGTCCAATATGTATTCCCCCTTGTGGCTCTGCTGACTGGTTGTGCCATAGCATACGAGTCTACAAATTGTAGCGGCTGTTGGGTGAGGGTGTCTGGGCTTGAGTAGTTTCCCCAGTCAATATTTGTGTATATGAAGTCACACAATATAATGGTGTTTGTGGAGACCTTCATATTCTTCATAGTTCCCACGAAAGCTGAGTGTGGTTCCTGAGTTTAGGAGTGAGTTCTGTAGCAGGCAACAAACTGAAAGGCAGTATTGCACAATGGTGGTTGTATATGTATGGTCTGTGATGCTTTGTGCAGTGCTACTAACCCGGAGGTGTGTGTATCTGTGATGTATATGGATACTCGCCCTAGTTGTGTTGTCTGTTCCAAGGCTTGTTGTCAGACAGCATGGTATAAAACATAACCTGGTAGTGCTGGTGTGCATAAGCAAGCCTGAACAAGGCATCTGTCAGTGCACAGATATCGCTATCCTCCATACTGAGAACAGTCCTGAGTGGCTGCAATATGAGGTTAACACAACTGTTGTTGAGCAGCATTACCCTTAGTTTCATTTAACCTGTAATGTCTATGGAGGTGGTTTTGTCTTCTGAGCCCTGCTTAAAAAAGATACTATGGTGGTAGCAAGAGCCTTAGCCAGCATTCCAAAGTCCAAGGGTGACAGATGCAAGCTGTCCATAGTGAAGCTACGTGGCATGTTGAGCATGTCACCATAGGCTGACAGACACTGTATCACCTATGAATTAAACAAATTTGTTAGGCAACTGTTAAATGTGATATGTGTGTCCATTTACTGTGACATCATACTAGGTGGGTGTAAGATGCTAGACAAGGTCAGGGTCATACTGGCCTGGGCTACATGATCAGAGTGTTCCTCCATGTATCATGTCATGTGGTCCAGGGAGTAACGTCTGAGGTTATACACACCAGCATGGACAATGATGGTGCCAGTCCTATACTTGCTTTGGAGTGACCTGACTGCCTGTTTTATGCGGCAGATCCTGCACCCAACAGACAGCCCAAAGTGACTATTCCCTTATTAGGGCTGGTGAGTGGTACATCAGTGTGTCTGACAATAAGTGTCACCTATTACAAGTGTATTAGGTGTGTTGATTAGCCTGAAGGGCAGTGACTGTGTGGCACACTGACATTGTGAACTAAGCAATATGTGGGTATTGTAGTGGGGTAGCAGGTGTGTGTGTGTCTGCTTTGGAGGTCTCTGCTACTTAGGTAGAGTACATTTACAGCATCCGAGTATGTCTATGTGTGATAATGTGGATTGAGTGCTATTGCTAGAGGATATGTAAGACTGATATGTGGTGTGTGTGGTTACCTTCATCACCTGATAGACTGTGCCAGTCATGGCTCGAGAGAGTTAAGCACCCTGTATGTCTATATAGGTGCATCTCACACATATATTTGAGTTTGTCGGGAGGAGGGGAGGATTGTCTGTGCACATGAGGCAGATATGACATTGTGTCAATATCACAATATTCACCAGCTGGACTGGAAAGTACAGATGAAACTGACCCTTGGACATGCCAGGATATTGTCATGACATACTCTGTAGCCTGATCACAAAGGATCAGTAGGGTGTTAAGCGTGTAAAAGCGTATAACAGGGATTATTGCTCATGTTCGTTGGTGTTTTGTAAAGAGTAGCTGAGAAGGAGTCCAGACTGAATCATGACACCTCCTTCAGCTATGTCATAAATAGCAATATACACCCATATATGTCCTGAGTTAGGGCCAACTGTACCTGAGTGACAATGCCGACATCATGACAGACAGGCCCATATGTACATACCCACCTCCCACTGACAATAGTCCATATCATCATACCAGGAGATATCACATGTAGAATGGATGAGCAGCTACCCCCACTGCCAAAAGCATGGCAGAAAGTGGAATACATTGATTCCCAATATGTGTCATGCACAAACTACACAAAAAACAGATCATGCATCTGAACAGTCAGTTGAGCCTCACCCCTACACAGGATGTGGAACCGTTGAATGTGTCACAGCTACATATGGCATGGGAAGTCCAGTACGCCTATGAAGTCTGATCTGCAAGGTCATGGAGTCCATCATGGTTGCAATCATAAACAGAGCTATTGGAAGCTGACATACACACAACCCTACCAACTGTGGTATGTTCATGTGCGGATCGTGGTTCCCAAACATGCTAGACTGTTTG
Source organism: Protopterus annectens (assembly GCF_019279795.1). NCBI lineage: Eukaryota > Metazoa > Chordata > Ceratodontiformes > Protopteridae > Protopterus > Protopterus annectens. Next base: position 1,437,543,243 of record NC_056737.1, read on the forward strand.
CAAGGCAGCCACCCAGGACATACATCAATGAACACATCTACACATGTCTCACATAGACTTTGAATAGCACTTTATCAACATCCCAGACACATGTAGTATCCACAAAACCAACAAGCTGTGCATAAATATGTGTTGACATATGACAGAATGTCAGTGTGTCCACAGATAGATCACACACGGTAAGGATTCTGAGGTCTTGTTCAAGCTGTCGACACCTGCTAACCCACATGGACCATTCCTGGAATGGCAGAAAACAAAGTGTACACACATCACCATGTCCAGTCTGATGATGTCACCATCCTATAAATACAGCAGAAGAAGAGAAACCAACCAGTAAAGCAAATAGCACACTGTGTTAATGCATCTCTCTCTAGTATCATAACATAGGTAGGGGTTTGAATCCTGCAAACAGTGAGTGTGTGTGTGTGTGTGTGTGTGTGGGGGGGGGCGTGTGTGTATGTGTGCGGTTTCCTTTGAGAGGCGTCCCCTTTTTGGAGACTGGGAAAACTCACTAAGAGGTACATTCCTCTTTGGAAAGTCTGATGATGTCACCATCCTACAAATACAGCAGGAGAAGGGATAGCAGCCAGTAAAGCAAATAGTGCGCCGTGTTAATGCGTCTCCCTGTAGTATCATAACATAGTTAGGTAGGGGTTTGAATTTTAAACAGTGAGTGTGTGTTTGGGGTGTGTGTGTATGTGTGCAGTTTCCTTTGAGAGGTGTCCCCTTTTTGGAGACTGGGAAAACTCACTAAAAGAGATACATTCCTCTTTGGAAAGACTGATGATGTCACCATCCTACAAATACAACCGGAAAAGGGAAACCACCCAGTAAAGCAGATAGCGCGACGTGATAATGCATCGCTGTCTAGTATCATAACATAGCTAGGTAGGGGTGTGAATCCTGCAAAAACTGACTGTGTGTGTGTCACTGTTGGTCAATGCGGTGTGGGTTTTGTTTTGACATAGTATGATTACAACAGTATGTGCATTGCACACCTCAGGTATCTGCGTGGCAAATATATATGTGTACATGTCCCCTCAATCAGTACATAGGTGTGAAGCCTGCATACTACATGTATACATTTGTTTCCATTGACAGGTTGTGCTGCTGCTTCTCAGATCATAGGTCACATATGTATGTATGTGACAAGGCCATCCACTGTCGTGTTCTGTGGCCAAGGTCATCTGTGGCACACACACCCATGACAGTTACTTAAGAGTAGTGTGAGAGAGGGTATATGCCGGGGTATATATCAGACATGGTCATACACAACAAAGACTGCCAAGAATGGACAGTCTTTACAGGTGTACGACTGCCTTGTGGATATGCAGTCAGGCCTCTAATGTCTTATGTGATACACCTTGGGACTCCACAATACCTATGGATATGTGGATACCAACGGGCACATGGCATAACATCGGGTTGTATGTACACATTGGTACCCAACATACATGTTGAGGGCTACCACCTGTGTGGTACTGACGGGATAGTATGTATAGTACATGAGGATGACTATGCCATAGTCGGCTTACTGCTATACAGCATGTATCAGACAACAGGTATCTGTCTGTATGATACCCTTGTGTAGGATATGCATCCCATCCAGGGAATGCAATGTAGGCCAATCCATGCATTTCCAGATTTGGATAGACATATCCCTAGTGTGTCTGCATGTACCTAAGGGGGCTATATGCCAAACAGGTGTGGTCACAGGAATAGGTGGCGGTCATTACCACTGGATAGTGCTATAGTGTAGCACCAGAAGGATCCAATTGCTACTGGGTTTCCTACTACTGTGTGTCATTTGTCAGGACATCATCCAATGATTGCTTAAAGTCATGCTGTTGAGGTTGTGTATACTACCAGACTGCAAATCATTGACAGATATTAACAGTATCACCCACAGCATAGTGTCAACCCATGTCATACACACGTCTACCCATGTTAGTACATAACTGTAGTAGAATGCATACTGGCCATTGAAAGATACTATGAGATGTTAACAATGTGTACGACAAGGTATGCCACACATCCCATGTGTCCACTATGCACATACATGCAGACAGTGCGCACCCACTATGTTCACAGATGTACACTTGCTAATCTGTACTGCACACATCACACATGTACTGTACACTCACTAACACATGCTGGCAACACATTACACTTCAGTCAAGTGGCACATGGGTGGACAATACATACTCACACCTAACAGTGGTGTAAACAATGCTACATTGACAATCAGAGCTTTGATGCATAAAGTCCGCTCAGATACACCAACAAGGATGTCATCACACTTCCTTGTTGACAACTTGCTATTATTGCTACACTGCTATAGTGTCACCCTGTGCATCAGCACCATGTTAGCCTGTCCCTCCGTCAATGATGCAGATGACAGGAGGTGACACAGGTATTATCATATGCACAGGGCATTATGTTGTTTGCCAGAGCCTGACATTGACCCATCCAATCAACATGTCTGTGTGTGTGTGTGTGTGTGTGTGTGTGTGTGTGTGTGTGTGTGTGTGTGACAACAGTACAGCATGGGGCAATGTTGATGTTGTGTGTGTGTGTGTGTGTGTGTGTGTGTGTGTGTGTGTGTGTGTGTGAGCCCTAGTTGTTTGGTTAATGTGTGTGTGTCTGCATGCACACAGCTCCACCATGTGACTGCCATATACGGTAGTTTGTGGGACAGCCACAGACTGTACCTGCTAGGCTGTACAGATCACTGTCTCTGGCCACGGACACAGTACCTGTGCCTGGCAGGGGTGCTACGGACAGTATCGGGTACCAGCCCTGACTGGGTACTGTCATCAGAGGCAGAGGTATGACGACTGGACCCATGTCCCTGCTGGGACTGGCCAGAACAACGTGCACGTGGTCTACTGGGATGGTCAGTGGACAGGCCAGCCCCAGCATTACTGGGGCTGGTACTGTCACTACGAGAGTAGATGTGAACTGTGGGCAGTCCGCGACCACTGCCAGCTGTTGCTGGCATGTATCCGTGTCGACGTCGCAACCACCCCACATGGTTCTGGCTCATTGAAGACGTGTTGTGGAGGGCATCTAATGTCTCCCCCCAACGTCTATCAATGACCTTGGTGTAAGTCCGGATGGCACCGGCAAGGTCACGGATGCTGTCATTGATAGCGGTGTAATGTGCCCTCCGCGCCCTAAGTGCCTGCCTGGTGTACCATTCCATACGTGCCTGAGCCTGCATTACAGCCCGGAACATACTGGTCGTCGTAAGACCTGTGAGGGCACGCCTGCTAGGGGCAATACGACCAGTGGTGCTCCCCCGAGAACCCCTGGACCTCTGCCTATGTGGTACCATCCCAGGTCTATGGCTATGGCTGCTGTGAGGGGATGCAAGTGCCATGGGTAACACACTCTCCTGGTCAATGCCAACTGTATGCTGTCCCTTGCCTATGGCCAGCATGCTGTACCTGAACTGCAGTGCCGTGGCTACATTCACAATTACACAGCCACCTTGTACATGGGTGTGTGAGGTGCCCAATAGGGAGCATTGCCTAACATGACTGTGTTATGTGTTGCAGAGTGTTGCACAGCCCCATGATAGGCATCTACCCCTGAGGTACATCATGTGTGTGTGCATATGTGGAATACTGAAGTGGGACCTTACAGCGGGTGTGTGGTAATGCCAAATATAGCATGTTTTCATGTACTGTGTATGATAAACATGTTCTGTTGTGTACAGCTGTAGCAACTATGCATATCCAATGTGCAGTACAGTGTTGTCACAATTGTGTCTGCTGCACTGTGCATTGCATGTGATTGAGGCAGCTACTGACTTTACTGAGATGACTGATGTCTCACAGCAAACATGCACAGCATGCATTATGCGTAGGTGTGTTACATGTACATGGCCTACACCTCACCTATGACATGCACATTTCATTACCAATATTAAAGTGTTAACACACTCACCAGCATGTATTGTCTGCCCTGATGTCACACTAGAGGGACCTAGAAGAACATGACACAGTTTGTCAGTGGCCACAACTGTGGCATTGCTACTGTGAGTGTGCTAAACGACAGTGGAACAACAGTCAACAGTCACAGATGTACGGATACTATTCCAAATATCAGTATTGCACACATTAGGCAGCAAAACTGCTAAACACACAGTACACATCTCACATATGCAAATTCTAACCATACAGGTAATGGTAGTCTACAGCTAGGGCGTATTACCTGCACACTCCATGTCATCCTGCTGGGCGGCTCCGGCCTCCATGATGACACATGTGCGATGCTTTTGCTGCTGTAGGCCAGGAGCCACCATGCTTAGGAGCAGCTCCTCCACTCTGGTGAGGGGGGATGTATGAACACCTCACCACCTGTGGCAAGCTGTTGCCTATGGATATCAGAAGCATGCCGTCGGACATGTCTAATTAAATCACTGCAGTGATGGCGTACCTGCTCATATGTCCGGTTATGCATGCCTATGTCATATACCCGGCGAACAAGGTCTTGGCACAGTGCAGTACAGTCATGCTGGCCATGTCCTAACACATGCTGGCAACACATTACACTTCAGCCAAGTGGCACATGGGTGGACAATACATACTCACACCTAACAGTGGTGTAAACAATACTTCCTTGTTGACAACTTGCTATTAATGCTACACTGCTATAGTGACATTGACCCATCCAATCGACATGTGTGTGTGTGTGTGTGTGTGTGTGTGTGTGTGTGTGTGTGTGTGTGTGTGTGTGTGTGTGAGCGACAACAGTACAGCATGGGCCAGTGTTGATGTAATGTGTGTGTGTATGTGTGAGCCCTAGTTTGGTTAATGTGTGTGTGTGTCTGCATGCACACAGCTCCACCATGTAGCTGCCATATACAGTAGTTTGTGGGACAGCCACAGACTGTACCTGCTAGGCTGTACAGATCACTGTCTCTGGCCACGGACACAGTATCTGTGCCTGGCAGGGGTGCTACGGACAGTATCAGGTACCAACCCTGACTGGGTACTGTCATCAGAGGCAGAGGTATGACGACTGGACCCATGTCCCTGCTGGGACTGGCCAGAGCCACGTGCACATGGTCTACTGGGACGGTCGATGGTACTGTCATTACGGGAGTGGCTGTGAACTGTGGGCAGTGCGCGACCACTGCCAGCTGTTGCTGTTGCTGGCATGCATCCGTGTTGACGTCGCAACCATCTCGCACGGTCCTGGCTCATGGAAGACGTGTTGTGGAGGGCATCTAATGTCTTCCCCCAATGTCTATCAATGACCTCAGTGTAAGTCCGGATGCCACCGGCAAGGTCACGGATGCTGTCATTGATAGCGGTGTAATGTGCGCTCTGCGCCCATACATGCCTGAGCCTGCATTACAGCCCGGAACATACCGGTCGTCGTAAGACCTGTGAGGGCATGCCTGCCAGGGGCAATATGACCAATGGTGCTCCCCCGAGTACCCCTGGACCTCTGCCTATGTGGTACCGTTCCAGGTCTATGGCTATGGCTGCTGTGAGGGGATGCAAGTGCCATGGGTACCACACTCTCCTGGTCAATGCAAAATGTATGCTGTCCCTCGCCTATGGCCATTGGTGGTGAGGGATGTATTGACAGTATGAGTGTGCACATAGATGGGGTTGAACACTTCACTTGGCGAACCAACGATAGAACCTGTCAAATCTTCCTGTGCCAATATACATTTGTCATCATCACCACTATTCGTGGCAGTGGCTTCAGGTTGCCTGCTGCTTTGGCCAACCCCTAACTCAGCACCTGTGAGAGGAAGACAGGAAACATGTTACAGTCTACACATGCACACATGCACACATGCACACATGAACACATGCACACATGAACAACCATACACACCTCACTACAGCACATACACACACACATACCAGCAATCCAACACATACTCTATAGTGGGTGAAGTTGAGTGTCAGTATCACAAAGTAGACAGTCACTACACAAGTGTCAGCATGCAGAATATGTGTTGCACAAGACAATGCAGTGCAAGTGTAGATGCCCCTATTAAATGGCAGTATACATTGCTTTGATGCACCTGTGTAGTTGTTCAGTGATTGGCTACACCCTGGAACACAATGTGTACATGGACACAACATTGCTGTGCAGGTATTATCATCTCTGCAATGGCCTGTGCACCAACACTCACAAGTATACATGCCATGGCTGCATGTGTTATCTGTGTGACACATAGATATCCATGTCTGAGTGCAGTGTCTGTGTCCATAGCAGATAATAGTGGGCACAGGTGTAGTACATACATGCTATGTACACACACAGGATGTGCGGTGCATGTTGATGTGAAGAAATCCCAATGCTCGACATGGCCAGTGTACAGTGGTTATGGTGAGTGAGGGACATATTGCAGATATGTGGGTGCCAGACATGGCATGGCATGCTACATGACTGCAACATTAAACACCACACATACCCAATGTGTGTCAAGTGACCTATACACCCACTAGCATTCAAGGACATATATGTGACACTTTGTGTGGATGGTGACTGCTGTGCATATTGTGAATACTGGCATATGTAAGCACACAGACAACGTGCTATGCATATTGTGTATAGGTGCATATGTTTGCATGCACACAACACTGAGGTGCAAAGCAATGACTGCTATGAGTAGTACTGTGGTCACTGTAACTGGATGGGGTGTAGTACCCTGTGCCATCATCAACATGCATCTTGTGGTCACTCACAGCTAATAATGTGTGCAAGACCACTGCCTAGCATGCTGTACCTGAACTGCAGTGCCGCAGCTACATTTACAATTATACAGCCACGTTGTACATCGGTGTGTGAGGTGCCCAATAGGGAACATTGCTTAACATGCCTGTGTTATGTGTTGCAGAGTGTTGCACAGCCCCATGATAGGCCTCTACCCCTGAGGTACATCATGTGTGTGTGCATATGTGGAATACTGAAGTGTGACCTTACAGCGGGTGTGCGGTAATGCCAAATGTAGCATGTTTTCGTGTACTGCGTATGATAAACGTGTTCTGTTGTGTACAGCTGTAGCAACTATGCATATCAAATGTGCAGTACAGTGTTGCCACAATTGTGTCTGCTGCACTGTGCATTGCATGTGATTGAGGCAGTTATTGACTTTACTGAGATGATTGATGTCTCACAGCAAACATGCACAACATGCATTATGCATAGGTGTGTTACATGTACATGGCCTACACCTCACCTATGACATGCACATTTCATTACCAATATTAAAGTGTTAACACACTCACCAGCATGTATGGTCTGCCCTGATGTCACACCAGAGGGACCTAGAAGAATATGACACAGTTTGTCAGTGGCCACAACTGTGGCATTGCTACTGTGAGTGTGCTAAACGACAGTGGAAAAACAGTCAACAGTCACAGATGTACGGATACTATTCCAAATATCAGTATTGCACACATTAGGCAGCACAACTGCTAAACACACAGTACACATCTCACATATGCATATTCTAACCATACAGGTAACGGTAGTCTACAACTAGGGCGTATTACCTGCACACTCCATGTCATCCTGCTGGGTGGCTCCGGCCTCCATAATGACACGTGTGATGCTGTTGCTGCTGTAGGCCAGGAGCCACCACGCTTAGGAGCAGCTCCTCCACTCTGGTGAGGGGGGATGTATGGCCGCCCCACCACCTGTGGCAAGCTGTTGCCTATGGATATCAGAAGCACGCCGCCGGACATGTCTAATTAAATCAATGCAGTGATGGCGTACCTGCTCATATGTCTGGTTATGCATGCCTATGTCATTTACCCGGCGAACAAGGTCTTGGCACAGTGCAGTACAGTCATGCTGGTTGGCCTTGGAAAAAAGCTGGTTATAGTGTTGAACCAGGCTGTTCTGTATTTCCTGCTCCTCCATAGCTGAATAGGATGGGTTACGTTGATGAGCCATAACCCTGGAAGACAGTTAAATAATATGTGTGAGCTTGTCATGTGGCACACTTAACATTATGAAGTACAGATCTCGCTTAACTGCCATGTATAGCATCTATCTGTCTATCAGTAGATACACACATTCAATACCACATATCAGTGCTCAGCCCACAACTGGATGACAGTGCCTGCAGCCCTCTATATAACACACCAGTATAC
>NC_056737.1:1437556374-1437603462 GCF_019279795.1 Protopterus annectens
CTACATATCTGGGATGTTTTCACATGACATTTTCACTTCAATTTGTACAGAACCCTGCATTTCTTAACACACACTCACATTTCTGGTGAATAATTACATGCTACATGTGTGCCAGGTTTACTTATTCATGCCAGCCAGTAACTGACTATTGTGGACTGTATATATGTTTCACAGCTACTAGCACTTCCATCACCCATTTTATATGGGACTGTATAACTCTGGGTTGCCAGCACATTTTCAAACAGTACTGTTTGTATAATGCAAGGGTACAACAACATTTCAGACTGTGACACAGACACACGCTGGGTTTTACACCTTTATTAATGACATTGCACAGTTTTCCACAGACTCACTCCTTTATTTGTTTTAACAGTGTTTATGGCAGACATGTTCAAGACATATTATACCTTTATTAATAGGTTAGAACAATCTTTTTTCAGACTCACTCACTTATGTTATATGACAGTGCCTGCAGAGATATTATTCCAGACATATGTTACCTTTCTTAATGGGTTACTACACTCTTTTTCTGCCTCTCTGACATTTTTATCTGACAGTACGTGCAGAGGTCTTATTCAGGCAATTCTATGGCTGTTTTATTGGACTACAATACTTTCTTTCATGCTCTCTCCCATATATTATATAACAATACATGCAGAATAATCACTAACCTGCCTGGTGGGGCAGCCTTAGCAGCCTATCAGCATAGGCTTGCTGATTGGTAGCACGGTCACCTGCAGCTGTAAAATAAATGAAGGGATACTGAGACATACCTATCCGTTATACATACTCCATTATCAATTCTTACATGCTGCATTCCATGGCTACATACTCAGTTCTGAGGCATTCTGCATCCCATGGGCCTCCTGTATCCACTGGTTCAGGCGGTCCTGCTTTCGTCTCTTCAGGTCTGCATGGTGGTGACGGACCTGCTCACCAGTCCAGGGAATGCCTGTGGCACTGGTGAGGTCACGAGCTAACCGTTTCCAAGCCTCTGCCTCGTTCTCCGTCCCTTGGAATTGGAACTGGTCCTGCAGGAGTCTTGTCTCGTGACGGTGGACAAGGAGCCAAACCATGTATTTGGACTCCTCGATGCCCCAACGTTGCGCTCGGAAGCATGAACCCTCTCCTGCCATTCTGACTGCAAATGTGAGCTATAATCAGTTATGGGGCTTAAATATGCCGCATTTCCCACACTTTTTTGTTATTGGCCATTTTGTAAAATTCTCGGCTGACTGCAGATCTGCTTAGTAATGGTTAAACTACCATTCGTAAGTATATGAATGTTAATAGTGGCTGCTTCCCCTATGTTGTCTTGGCTTAGTGGTTCTGTACTTTGATTATGATGCACAGGGTCCTGGGTTTGAACCTTGTCATTGTTTTATTTTAATACTGTCTAGACAGGCTAGGGGGTGTGGCTGCGTTTAAGCAACTTAGCTCTACGTTGCTCCCCGGTGCCCTACGGTGTGCTGGTTGGCGCGGCGCACACATCCACGCAAACACATTGCACTGGGTAAAGCGCTTTTAAAATTTGGGCAACTCTATTGCGCTGGGTAAAGCGCTATTTAAGTATGGGCACCTGTGTTTAGCTGGGTGAAGTGCTATTAAACTATGGGCACCTGTGTTTTGCTGGGTAAAGCGTTCCTTAACAGCAGCCTGTTGTATATCTGGGTCTTTAAAAATATATATTTTGTTCACTGATACATTGGCCATGTCACTGCTTTTAATAAAATTGTATTCATATATGTCTGGTATTATTTCAAATACTGATTTAAAACATAAATAAGAAGGGGAGTGGTGGGACTCAAAACATGAATGCCTCCTCTTTGTGCATACGGTCTACCATTATGCTATTGCAATTTTGGTGTGATTTGCATAAACATTCTTTCTTATGCTCTTCCATGTCGGAATTGCTCACTATGGCTAAGCAATGGGCACACTCGCGCACACATGCGCAAATACAGGCAGCTATATCGTGGATTTTAAAAAATAAATAAATATTTTACTTTTTATAACTGTGATGGGGGTTTACAGTGTCAGGGAGTGTGGTGTTGTGTGCAAGTACATTTGAGCGAACTCGCTGTTGTGTGTTGACATTTTGCTTTTACTACACTTGCAGGGGCGTGGACATTTAGACTGCTCGGCAGTCGGACACGCCCCCTGCTTTCATACTCTGCCCGTATAAGACTTACGGTTGAGTCAGCGTGCCCTCATGAATATTCATGGCACTCTGACGTCATACCGTTCAACTGCAGCCTCCAAGTAAGACGTATTAAGTCTTACACGGAGGATTTGTGAATCCGGGGGATTGACTTCTATGCTGATTGTAAAACACATTTAGTGTGCTTTAGCTTCTGCAAATTATGCTATGTATTTTATGTTGGTAAAACCAACAGAAGTTTCAAAGAGCGCATTCTAGAGCATTTAAGAGATATAAATAATGCTAAAGAAACCAGTGCCTTAGCAAGACATGTTCAAGCAGAAGGCTCTCAACATTTTTTTAACTTTTTAGTGCTTGAAATTATAGAACAAAGTAAGAGGGGCAGTGACATTAAGAACAAGATGGAAGCAACAGAACAAAACTGGATTTTGCTGCTGCAGGCAGATAAACTACCAGGGATTAATGGTGGAGTGTTTCTTAAGCCCTTCCTTAAGGCCAAACCACTTAAACACTAAGCTTTCTGAAAGATATTTATTGCTATTCAGCTTAGCTGTGTTTTGTTTTTTATAACTTTGCTATTTTATTAGTTTTTAGGGTTTCAAATGTTTTGACAGAACTTATTTACTGTGTTTTAAGTGCTTAATTAATTTGATTAATAGACTGATTTACGTCAATTGTTGATATGATGAGATACTATTTAAATGCTATGATTATTTAATATGAATGTATACGTCTGAAGAAGTGGTCAATTACAGATCATGAAAGCGCTTACTTTGTATATTAAACAATGTTGGTTTCGACTATATCCTCTTCAGCTGTGGTCTGTTCGATTTTTTTATTATATTTGTGATGCTCTGAGGTGAAGACCAAGCATCTACCCCAGTTACAGAACAGTTTATTCTTTATAAAATAAATTGTGAACAATAAATGCTATTGAGAAGGTGGAAACAGTTATTTTTGTGTCTCTGAGTATAACATTTCAAATTATATCTCTCAGTAATAGATTACTCTGACAGTTAAAATAATAATGCAAATATGAATATAAATTATCTCACAGACAAATGATACAGAGTTTGATTCTCACATTTAGAACATAAATTTGCTAGGCTTAAAATCCTACAAGGGTAGCTAGCTTAATATGTGTATATGAATATAGGAAGGGTAACTTTACGGATGGAACTGGCATAGTGTTTAAGGTGTTTAACTCACAAACAAGAGGTACAGGATTTGATTCTTACTATGTGAAATTGGCTAGGCTTAAAATGGTCCACAAGGGCAGATAGCCTAGTATCTGCACAAGAACCTGTGAAATAGCAACTGCTGAACATTTTATTTTAATCAAATATCTAGACATTTAATGTCTGTATCACAATGCAGTATTCCAAAGATTCCACCAGAACCCCTCCCCCATGGAGGTAAGAGCTGGATATCAAGAGTATGCTTGTGATATATTGTTTAAATTGGAGCTTTCTTGTTATGCTTTTAATTCCCTATAGTTGTACTTTTGACTTTTATATATCACTTCCCAGAAGAGAATTCATGTATGGTTTCACACATGCTAATCTAGGTATGCTGATCACTTCTCTCACGTGGAAAGTAATATAAATATAATATAGATGGTTGAAAAAGAGGCCACACATAGTGAGCTGTTTATTAAAAGTAGTAGAAGGTGAGCTAAGCATTCTAAAGAAAAGCACAGAGTACTGCAGGTGCTAAGAAGTCAGTGAAGTGGTAGTGTAGGCACAATTACAACAAAGTATATGATGGCAAAACTGCTGGCTAAAAAAATAGGTTACACTATTGAAGTACATGCCTTTACTGGGAGAAAGCTAAGCAGCAAGTCATGCCTTCAGCTTTAACTCCAATAATGCAGTCATAACCCTTCATCTGAACTTGAGTTATATTAGGAACTGATCCAATTATTTTAATATTGGAGTTACCAAAGTCACAAATGGCATGTTTCTTTAGATAATTGTAGACAGGGACGTCAGTTCAGTGTTTTTGTGGAGGGGGTAGCAGAAGGCAGACACTATGATCCAGGTGAAATAGCTAAAGTGGCATCTTTCTCCTTTAAGGAAAGTCATGTGTGTGTTGCACGCTAATGTGGATGTAAACATATTCTGCACTCTTGGTCACAATTTAAAATAGTCGTTCTGTTGAGAGAGAAGATAAGTAAGTAAATTGTGTGTGTCTGTGTGTGTGTGTGTATGTGTGTTCCCTTGCAATGGTTTTAGCATGGGAAGATTCCAGGTAATTTTAACTTAGTTTTGGTCTGCCATATAAAAAGTTTGCTACTAATTCAAAAAGCAAAGTATTGTATTACGTTATGTGTAAATACAGAAAAACAAAGTTTGAATGCTGATATTGTGTTAGTCTGAAACCACCATAGTCTTTTGTGTATATGAGTGTAACAATTATGTGTGAAATATAATTATATACGTAGGTGTCAGTCATTCCCTATTGCAATATTACTACATTAGCATTTTTTTTTAATGTTACATTGGCAATTAATTCTTCAAGGGCAGCAGGCACTGAATTTTTAGATGAAACACTGAAATGTAAAGTTGTTTGCTCGTGGCAACCTCTTTTATTAATTACAGATCTCTTTAATGCGGAATTATTCGGATGATTTTTACTTCTGCAGAGATTGTGCTTATTGTGTGATATTGGTGGATTGCAATGACATATGTTTTAGTGGCCTTTTATGGTTGATGATTCTAAAGAAAACCACAAAGCATTCTATAGCTATGTCAAGAATCTCAGTGGCAACACTCAGATCTGCTCTGAGTTACAGCACAATGGCACTAAATATACAGACCCAAATGATATTTCCAACATCCTGGCCGATAGGTTCAGTGCTAACTTTACCCCCCCTTTCACCCTCTAAAGAGCCCATCTCTGTACCGGAAGAATGCAAAGTTCCTGTAATCATGGCTACACAGGTAAAAACCACACTCTCCAAAGCCAAGAACACAGCATCCATGGGACAAGACAACATCCCAGGCTGCGTTCTACATGAACTACAGAACGAACTGGCACCCCACCTAAGTACTATGTTCAATCATAGCCTCACCTCAGGCTTTGTGCCTGCTGAATTGCACACAGTGACGGTTATCCCACTCCACAAAGGGGAAGCCACCAGGGACCCTGGGAAATACTGCCCCATTAGCCTGACGAGCCTGGTATGCAAGGCCATGGAATGTATCACCATGGAACTTATAAACAAAGACATTGGTAATCTCCAAACTCTAGACCCCACCCAGTTTGGGTTTGTAAAAGGCAGATCATGTCTCCTAAACCCGATAGACTTCTTTGAAGCAGTCACCAAAGCCGTAGACAAGGGTAAGGTGGTTCACACAGCCTATCTAGATCTTGCCAAGGCTTTCGACACCATCCCCCACTCTGGAATTATAGATAAACTCACTAAACTAGTTATAAATCCCTATGTCACAAGATGGGTTGCCAACTAGCTCACTGACATAACTCACACTGTGAACGTAGCAGACTCCAAATCCGACTTCAGACCAGTGACAAGTGGAGTACTACAGGGTTCAGTCCTGGGTCCTCTCCTGTTTGGTATCTGCTTCTCTGAAGTACAGGCAAACACAGAAGGTCTTTGGCTAATGAAGTTCGCAGATGACTGCAAACTAGAAGCCATAATTGAAACTCCTAATGATGTGGACATCCTACAAAAGGGCCTCACTGAGACAGATGACTGGTGTCAAAGCCATGGCCTCAAGCTCAATGCCAAAAAGTGCATTGTCATCCCCCTTGGTAAAAACTCTGTACCCATGAACTGCAACATAGGCAGTAGTATACTTAACACCAAAAGTGTGATAAGAGACCTTGGGACACAGGTAGACAGTAGTCTCTCCTTTGATAATCACATTGCCACAGTAGTCAGGAAATCCTTCTACGTTATACACCTCATCACAAAAGGTTTCTCATCCAGAAAAAAAAGAGGTCATTGTTCCCCTCTACTCATCACTCATTAGACCCATTATAGAGTACAACTCCCATTTTGGTATGTACCTCACAAGACATCTACAACAACTGGAAAGGCCGCAGAAATACCTCACAAAGAGGATTACCGGCCTCAAACAGATGCCCTATGCAGACCATCTCAAAAAACTCCAGCTTTACTCCATCGCATATCGCCTACTCAGAGGTGATCTCTGCCTAACATACAAAGCTATGTCAAACCCAGAGCTGTTGGACATGCTCCACTTAAAGAAATCCCAATCCCTCCAAGCTACATGCTCTAGGGACCTAAACCTTGTCACCACAATAAACAGAACATGCCGGAGGGATAGATTCTTGTCCCAGAGACTTCCCATACTCTGGAATAAACTACCTATCTATATCAAACAAAGCTCCTCATTAGCACTCTTCAAAAAAATCTTGATGATTGGATGGGAAATAGGAAATTCACCCCAAGGATCGCCTCTGTGGCTCTGCTCAACAGTGGCACAGGAAAATACTTTTCTTGGGTGGCAAAAGCCAGGGTACCTTTTTGGCTGGATTGTATAGGCCCCAGGGCCGATAGCCTAGTACCTACCTATGAACCTACAATAATTCTTTCTATGGCTTTACATACAATACTAGTCAAACTTATGGTCTGTAGTTATCCAGGCCAATAGAAGGCCTAACCTTGTGCTGAGGACTAACTGTTGCAATCCTGCATTCACTTAGCATGAAACCAGTTAGGAGGCTAATGCTGAACAGTGATTTTAGTGTTTGATAGCACATATTTCATGCTGTCCAAGAGGTATCGCAGGACATTATCAGGGCCCACTGATGTAGTATTCTTTGCCTTGGAAAGTGCATTGAATTCTTGTGTGCTTGTGCTAGCCAGAAGAGTTATGGTTGAAGATATCTCCTGATAGGTATTGAGGGTAAGAAGGGGTGAAATTGGAATTAAATTTATCAGCCAGCAGGTTTGCTATATCCTCTGATTCCTTTTAGGTGGTTCCATTTACAATCTGTTTGGCACACTGTTGTGTTACCTTTGAGGTTGTGGACAAAGCTGATGAAGGCCTTGTGGTTATCCTTTGTCTTTGAGGATATTTCTGCCTCAAATTTTGCTTTGGTGAGCTTGATAAGCTGTCTGAGTTGCTTATTTTGTTTGAGGGGTATCTCACCTTGCTGAATATTTTACTTTCTAGTTTTGACTGTGGTTTTCCTCCTTTTGTTATATAACTTGTTGATATCAGGATTCCACCAGGATAGCTTGATATTTGAGTTGGTTCTCTGCTTATTCCCTGTGGGTACAGCTACATCAGTGCAGCTGTTTACATGATGATATAGGGTTTCTGTAAACTTCCTTATTGGTAACTGAGTTCACATGGTTTAGAGGATGGAAATTTTTCCAGGGTATAAGTCATTAGTAAGAGGTTTGCCTCAGAATAATTGCTAAATATTTGAGGGTTAGATGGCATCCACTTGTGGCAAGTGTTTGGACAGGTACCTGAGTGCCAAGTAGAGAGGAACAATTATGTATCTGCATCTCATTGATATTCCTTTTGATATATGCTGCAGAATGAAAAAGGAATTCCATACAATAGTTACCATGTGGTGATCAAGGGACAGTTCATTGCTGACATTTCTTCCCAGATGACACTGGTTAGGCTTATGTGTATATAATTGCCTGGGCCCATTGAAGTCCCACTGCCATGCAAGGGAATTTCTGTTGCAGTCCTTCATTCATCCAGCAGAAACCTATTTTGAGATTAGAAATGAATAGCCTTTTTAGGAGTTCGACATATCTGGTTCGGACTAATCGATTGGCAGCCTAGTATATTATTCAGTCCCAATAGACATTATGTTCTTGGCCTTAGGTAGTAACTTTAGAAATTGTTAAGAGATTTGAGGGGGTTATAGATGCAGATATTTGATGAGAGAATATTGGAAGATTTGGGGGGGGGGGCGTGAAGTTCAATCTGAATTAGTTGGCCAGTGGATTGGCTATATCCTCAGGTCTAATTATCATTTGTTATTAGCTCACAGTAATGCCAGTCATTGTTTGAGATTTCTAGGACAGCTAAACCCATACTCTATTGTTAACTTTTACCTGGGTTTATATTTTTTACCTCATATCAGGCTTTGGCTGATTTAATCACAGTTCTGAGTTCCTTGTTTAGTTTAGCAAGAGTGTTTTTGGCTTTCTGAGAGTTACATTTATTTTTGCATGCAATGAGTATTTTTTTTCTTTTATTATACTGCCCATAGGGATTTATTTTTGAATTTGGTGTTGTATTTGTTTCTGAGGAGGAAGATGTGTCTATGCAAATATTTAAATATGCATAAAGCTTGGCAGTAAATTATTCTGTACAGTGGAAGTTTGAAACAGGCTTAGTAGAGGGACCACATCCCCAAGTAATGCCCTGTACCCAGCATAGTCAGAAACCAGCACTAATCAGATATGTGCAAACATAATCACTTAGACTAGCTTACAAGGGGGCTGATAACAGTGTGGTAATTGTTTCTTTAACATGTTTCACAATCAAACCTTAGTATCTTAATTTGTTTTTTCAGTATGTAACATCATAGAGCTATATGCAAAGTAGCGATGTTTTTATATTGTGCGAGGGTAGAGAGGCAGCCTGTATTTGCAGATATGCTTTTTGTCTTTATAAGTTGTTATCCTCTCAGAATATTGGGTAGTAACATGTCAGCTATGAACATTAAGCTTTGGGCAAAACTTATTTCTTCCTTGAATTTCTTTTCATTTCTTTCCAGTATTTTTGTTCTGACTATCACTGGAGAGCCTAAGAGCATGTACAATCCCACTTGTTTTTAATTTTCTTGCTTTAACCAATTTCCATTCAAGCCTTTGCTTGTCAGTATGACTGAGCCCAGCTAAAATTAATTTGTTGTTGGGAATGTAAGGTTTTGCTATTGTAAAAGGTATAGTGTGAGTGTAGGACATAGGAGTGAGCAGCCATTGCCATGTGACCCATGCAGGTGGAACGGAGGTAGTTGTGGCTCATAGCTTGAGTGTTACCTAGGGAGAGCACTATATGTTGTACCTACAGACCACAACACTGTGGAGCACATGCTGCCTACAGCCTGCCAGTCCTTTGGTCAGCTGCACTACTGGAGCTGTAATGAGCCACTACAGGGGTTAGGAGCTGCAAGGGGAAGGGTAATCTTGGAGGGGCCAACTGATTGAACTACGCTAGTGTAAATGGAAAGGTATTTTGTTTTTTGACTTAAAGAAGATGCACGTTTGGAATGAAATGTTCATGTTGCTTCATCATGTAAGTAATTGCTACCCTGGCATAGACTTGCCAGTGATCTGTTCAGAGATCAGCAACATGAAGGGGCGTGGCTTGGTCAGCAGTGTTAATGTGGTTGTGGCTTGTTGAGGGGGCAGCAGTCTGGGAGATGAGTACAAATTTTAAAATCCTAGCTGCACCCCTGTGTGAAAGTATACAAAAATACAATTTGGGGTTTGCATGCATTATAATATATTACAGTATTTATAGAGAAGACTATGAATTCACTGACTATTATAACTGCAAAGAATGCTTCATACTGATAACATTACAATTTGTGCAGTTTTAATAGCTTTGTTGTTCACATAATGTTTTAATTGTTTATTTTTTAGAAAATGCTAAGAAATGCATGATGTACTTAGGCTGCTAGAGATGTGACATTCATCTCCACATAGATATTGAGTTAATTGTACAGCCCCAGCAGCTCTTTACAATTTGGCTAAGACAGTAGGACAGTATAAAAACTATTCAAAGACCATAAGGTAATATAAGTATTCCATAGTGTTTCACTCCTATAATCTTCAAGAAGCTTACAGCATTTTGTGTTAAGAAATGTCTGGCCCTGTTATCAGTGCCATAACCCCAGGTTCCATAACGTATGTTTTAGAAAGCGAACCGCCTAGCAATAAATAAGTAGATATTTTAATGTCTTAATGAAAAGTGAACCAGAAAGAAATGTAGTATCAAAAACTGAGAAGACTAAAACTAAACCAGTCAACAATTCTCTCCTGCTTCTAGATTTTATGCACACTCCAAACTGCTGTCAATCACTGCCACCAGTGAATAAGATGTCCAGGAAGGGTCCACTCTCAATAATTGCATCTTGTTTAATAGACGCAGACTGTGCGACCCAAAAAATGTGTACAAAACATAAGGAGGTTGCTAGATCAAAGAGTGATTCTCCTAATGTCACAAAATGATAAAAATATATTTTTTTCAGTGGGTAAGCCACTCTTCACCCCCTTCATGAGGGAAATACCCACTCCATAAACTATCAGTTTTTCTATGTGTGTGTGTGTGTGTGTGTGTGTGTGTGTGTGTGTGTGTGTGTGTGTGTCCGTGTATATATGAATATATATATATGTGTGTGTGTGTGCATGTCCGTGTGTATATGAATATATATATATATATATATATATATATATATATATATATATATATGTGTGTGTGTGTGTGTGTGTGTGTGCGCTTACATATATATGAACACACCAACACAGACATTATACAGGCTTTCAAAAGATAAAGAAAGTAAAAAAAAAATCAACACATCAGTACTCATATTCTCCATCATCTCCAAGTTTAGACACCAAGATAGAAGACTCTAAATCTCTTAGATCAGTCACCTCTCTGGCGACAGACATTAGGGCTCCCATCCTGGATGACATTTCACCCAATATGGCTTTCTGATTTCAGGGGAGGCAGTGCTTAACCCAGAGTAAATATTTTGTTTACTGTTGTAATTTGGGGTGGGAAATACAATGCAAACTGTGATCTCAACTGCTAAAGCAATGCTAGTTTAATGGTGAGAAAACTGTGGATTTATGCAGTTATGAAATAAGCTGACTATATTATTTTGTGCAGAAATCTGTTCGCCTGATCACAGTCAATTAATGCAGGTGCATCTCGCTGTATGACAATAACTTTGGATGGAAGAGTTTATCTATGTTTGAGATCAAATAAAATAATGTTGCTTAAGTTAAGAAGTTAAATGATAAAGGTAGGGAATGCATGCATGTGAAGGATGTGAATACATTAGCAAGATAAATATTTTGCACTTCATTACAGTAAAGCAGTAGGGATACACTCAGTCTGAAAATGGTTGGTCTGCATGGGGGGGTAATTATGTAGAGGAAAAGACCCGCTTTACTGTGTCTTCACTTATTAAATTAGAATCATTGAGGCCATGTGCATGTGAAGCAAACCAAATTCATTTGTATAGTCAAATGTATCACTCAATCACATGTAAACAGTGGAGGTACACAGTAATTATGAAGAACCTGTGTGTGTGTGTGTGTGTGTGTGTGTGTGTGTGTGTGTGTGTGTGTGTGTGTGTGTGTATGTGAGAGAGATTTCTTTCAAATGAACACAGATCAAATAAGCAAAGTCTGTGCATTCCAAATGAGTGATGGTGTGGAGTGTAGTTTGTCTCTGAAAGTAACTGACCACAATTGGCACCTAACTACAGGTGGTGGTGTGTCTTTCGGCTTTTCGGTTAGGAGTCACCACAGCGGAACTCTGGTCCGCTAATGTTTGGTAGAGGATTTTTATGTGCTGAGTTACCAGCCCTGACGCACAACCTTCAACAAAGGCACGCCCATTCACGTATGCCTCCACACAGGAGACACTCTAGCTGAGAATCGAACGGGACGTCTTGCTGTGAGGCAACAACGCTACCGCAGCACCTAACTACAGGTGAACAAACTTAAATCTCTACTTCCTGGAGTTGTGTGAATGCAAATATGAGTCCTGGGATATAATGAAATTGACTACTACAGTTTGAATCTCTTTTTCTAGATGAAAGTGAACCACTAAAGGCATACATAGGTTCATAGGTAGGTACTAAGCTATCGGCCCAAGGGCCTACGTAAGCCTAGCCAACAAGGTTCCCTGGCTTACTCCACCCAAGAAAGTTATTTTTCTGTGTTGTACATGGTCAAAAATACATATTCTGGGAAGAAGGATTACTTGATAACATCTTAATGTGTATGGACACAAGCTTTCTGTGGTAATGCACATATAAAAGGAAACTGAATGCACTACTTTTGGCAGACTTTATATCATTTGATCACTGTCAAATATCTGATGCATAATATCAGTCAAACGATGGTAACTGGCCAATTTTCATAAGTGGCTAGTGGAGGTTTATCCTGTGTGTGAAAGCAACTGGCTATTTCTCATCTGAACATGGTAAAAGATTGAGTATCTATACTATCAGTATGCAGGTGTGTGTGTGTGTGTGTGTGTGTGTGTGTGTGTGTGTGTGTGTGTGTGTGTGTGTGTGTGTGTGTGTGTGTGTGTGTGTGTGTGTGTGTGTGTGTGTGTGTGTGTGTGTGTGTGTGTGTGTGCGCGCATGCATGCATACATAAAGCAGATGTCTTTGTTAGCATGATGCATGTCCTGCTAGAGATGCTTTGCAGTGTTCACTTCAGAAACATGAGCTGCTACTCACTACATCTTTACCAAGGCTGTGTGAATAAGTAGTTTTCTTTGTAATGCTAACTGAATATGCTGTGTTAAGTAATCATCGCAGATGCAGAGTAAATTTAATCCTGTCCAGTATTTAAGAACGCAGCTTAGACAGAGTTTTCAGCCGGGCAAAATTTGCTAGATGTTTTTTTGTTCATGAATGAAATAAGTAAGTTATGAAGGCTGATCTGAAAAGTAACTGGTGGGTGGTACTTAGTTTATACAGATTAACTGAGACAGGAACTGAAAAATGTTTTTGTATTTTTTTCTGCTGTTCAGTAACCTAATTATGTACATAACTACACAGACATATACAGCTGGGGAGACTTTCTTACCCTATTATACATTTATGGTTAGTACCTGCATATAGTGTGGCACAATAGCATTTTCTATTATGTAAACAGGCACAGATAACCAAGTCTTTCAAGTTTTGTTTTAGAAGTCCCATTGTTTAAAATATTTGTAATAGATTGAGGGAGTTTATTCTAGATATTTCCTATAGCGTTCTTTAACAGTATATCACCATGATAATCATTTGATTCTATAATTTTTATTAGCACTTCATGAGATTAGCCTAATGCATGGTGTGAGGAGGTAAGTTTCAAGTGGGTTTTCTTTGGCATCCAGTAACAGGATTTAGAAGTGTGTGTAAGCTTTACACAGGAATATATGCATTATTTTGTCTTCATAGGAAGAAAAGAGTAACTTTGGAAGTAGCTTGAGTATCCAGATTTGAAATTTGCAGTTTTGTGATATGTTTGTTTGAATATTTTTTAAATAGTGTTTTATATATGCTAGAGTAAATTATGTGATAAGCGTGGTAGGAAATGATTTTCAACAGGAGTGTATTGTTCTATTAGTCTTTAATACTGAATTGCCTGATGCTGTAAAAATTATAAATTTGAGGGTTTTAAAGATTTTATAAAGAAATGTACAGAAAAGTATGGTGTCTAGCACTTAGTATTAAGAGAGTTATGTGTTTCTATAATGTTATAAAACCTGCCTTAAGGTTAGTTTTCTGCTTCACAGAAGTGTTAGACTGAACATAGGAATGCAGTGTCTTTGGCCTATTGTATGCATTTCATCTGCTCACTACATTCAGCTATAGACAAACATTTAGGCTGAAAATATTATGCAAATGAAAATTAGTCACTGTTAAACTTCCATGTACCGAACATGGCAATACAGAATGGAACTAATTAAAATTTAAATAGGTCTTCATTTTATTCTGTGTCTGGTTATTGAAGTAAAATTCCAGTAAGAATTCCAAAGACCATTCTATGGGTGGCTGAGATTTTTTTACTATTGTCCATAGAACCCAAATGTGCTTTAAAATCACTTAATATGAAAGTCTGCAAAGTTGTGCTAGATGTGATTTTCTCAGTATACTGTCAGCAGCTTTATGACCAGCTATATGGTCAGATTCAACAGTCCTTGGGCATTATGTCCTAGCATAGGGAAGACAGGAAGGGCAGGAATTTTGCTGGGTATGCTTTCACGTACATACACACACATAGGAATGCAGTGACCACACATGCATACAAAAACAACCTCACCAGGTTGCATGTTGTGAAGGGAGCATGAGGTACAAATGTTTTTTTTTTCACTATGGAGATAAATACTTACTACAAACCAGTGGCACAGCTATGGGTGCTAATTTTGCACCCATATATGCTGATATCTTTTGAGTTATCTTGAAGAGATGTATGTTATGAATTAACCAAGGAACCCATTTTTTTGGTAAGATAGTTTTGTGGAAATTATTTTTTGATGACTGTTGGCTAATTTGGGAAGGGGAGAAAATGGATTATAAGCTTTAACTGAATTTGTTAATACTAATCCATTTAATTTAATGTTTGCAGCTTGCTGTAGCCCTTAGGAAATTGATTTCCTGGATGTGAAATTATTAAAGGATGAGACAAGAAAAATAGTAACAAGGGTATATCAGTAATCATTTTCTAGAAATTCCATCCTATAAGCCAAGAGTTGTCATCTGAAGAATATACTTAGAAATGTACCTAAGTCCCAGTTCATGGGATTAAAAAGAGTTTGTAGTACAAATGAGGGTTATGAGCAAGATATAGAAAGATTAAATAAATCCATGAAAGCTAGAGATTTTAGTGAAAAGATCACCAGGAAAGCTAGTGATGGAGTTTACGGTACGAGCATGGCATTTTTTTTTAAGTTATTGCCTTCGGAAAGGAAATACTGATTCAGGCTGTAGGCTTAATCGTACACATGGCAGTAGTATGTAGTATGGTTTCATCAAAGGCAAATTATGTGTACTGAACCTTTTTGAGAAGCTCAAGAAGGCAATGGATGTGACAAAATAGTGCATACTGTCTACCTTTGATAGCAGAGGTATTTGATTTAGTACCCCCCTCAGGCATTGTAAACTAATGCAGAATCAGGCATAATCCCCTGTGTAACTCACTAAATATTCAGCTCACTCTCAGGCAGGACCCAGGAAGTTACGATTGGAGACACCACCTCCATAAACAGGAAGGTCACACATGGAGTTTCCCAGGGATCTGTATTCAGTCTGCTACTCTTTGGCATCTATTTTTCAAACGTCAATGCTAATGTCAAGGGCCTCTGGCTTACCAAGTTTGCAGATGATTGCAAGCTAGGAGAAATCTGAGAAGACTCCTCAAGATGTTAACATCTTACATGAAGGCCAACACAGACAAATGACTGGTGGCAAAGCCACAGCTTAAAACTCAATGTCAAGAAATTGTATAACAGTATTTTTTATGAGGTTAGCCTCACCAAGAAACTGTCATTGATAAAACATCCCTAAAAAATATACAGTAGTCAGGTATTTGGCGACATATGACTAAAGTAATAAGAAAATCATTCTATGACACTCAGCTTATAAATAAGGGTATGCCATCTTGGTCCAGGGAAGTAATTGTTACTGTATCCAGCCATCATCAGCACCATCACTGAATTGCACCCCCCTTTCTATGTACCTGACCAGGCATATGGAACAGATAAAACATCCACAGAGGTTTCTTAACATGAGAATACAGGCCATAAACACAGTGTCCTATGCAGATTTTCTTAAAGCCCTATCCCTATACTCTGTTTCTTACAGACTGCTGAAGTGATTAATGCCTGGCATACAAGGCATCCTAAGATCCCACTCTAATGGACCTTTTGCAAATTTGCAAAATAAACAAATAGCACTAGAACTATTGTATCTGTAGATTTAATCTTGGTTGAAACTTAAATAGGACATGTTAGAGGACAGGTATGCATCTCAGAGAATTCCGCTTCTCTGGAATAGGCTTCCCATATATGTCAGAAAGAGCCCTTTCCTCATCCTATTTAATTGCAACCTGGACCAGTGGCAGGGAAATTCACCCCTGGTCTGACACCTATGTCTGTGATAGTCTGAGACAGACATTAAACACACCCTTAAAATAACCTCTGAGGCACAATAACTCATGGATTACATTTGGGTTGTATGCCTAGACTTAAGGGCCCCATCTGGTCATTGGCCTAGTGTGCACCTATGAACATACATATCTATCTATCTATATATATATATATATATATATATATATATATATATATATATATAATAGTTCTGCAATTTTTTTCAGAAGGTGATTTTTGATCTGTCAGGATCAATGATTTGATCAGTGACTTGACTTTTTGATTATAAGACGAAGACACACACACACACACACACACACACACACACACACACACACACACACACACACACACACACATGCGCACACATACAAGCACAGAGAGGGAGTGTGCTAAAGAAGAGTGTTCTGTTCTACTACATGAAAGAGGCCACTAAAAAAAACCTCCATGCTTGTAAGACAAAGCAACTTAAATATTTAGGCTGCATTTCCATCCCTAAGAATAAAATGAAAAACAGTGCAATGATACCTGAATGTCAAAGTATAATATTCTTCAAGTTTTACTAATGATTGCCAGAGGGTGATAGGTAAACTGTTTCTTATACATATAAACTAAGTACAAGCTTTTGAAGCTGTGTTTACCGTGGGAGTCTTTGAAGATTGTTATAGTCTAAATATATTACTTTTTTAATAATATGCAACTAGTATATGACTTGAGTGTATTTATATTTGGCTGGCAATAGATATAGGTAAATGCCATTTATAGTATACAAAAAGTTAAAACTTTCGATAAATGGAATTATACTGAACTGCCTCACAGTCATAAATCATACAAAACTATTAAGTTGCATGTAGATCAAGTTGTCTTTATACTTAAAGTATATTTGTCCTGGTCTGATGCATCTTTGTTTTACAATTAGTTTCATTTCCAATTATACTCCTCATATCAAAGTGACAAGTGATTTTGCAAAAAAAAAAAAAAATAAATAATAAATAAATAAAAAATAAAAATAAAAAAACAAATATGGTGTGTTGTTTGATTTTTTTTTATTGAACTGTTTATACATTTCTTTTCTTTATAACCATGCCCATATAATGATGTCATGGTAGGTACTGAACTTTAAAGCATAACGGATAATAAAATGACTTATATCTTTAGAACAGCAACTTTTTACACACATTATACCAGTGTTACATTATCAGTCAGTAGTTTTCAATGTAATGTATCTATCATGCAAGATTTAGTTAGATATTTACACTCCACGAGTGAACAAATGGTCAGGAAAAAAAAAATTATAACCCTTTCTACATCCCCATGACAATTGCTTCTTTGTTTGTGTCTTTCGGCTTTTCCCGGTTAGGGGTCGCCACAGTGGAGCTCCGGTCCACTAATGATTGGCAGTAGAGTTTTAGGTGCTGGCTTGCCAGACCTAACGCACAACCTTCAATGAATGAACACCCGTTCACGCATGTCGCCACACAGAAGACGCTCTAACTGAGAATCGAATGGGCAACGTCTAACTGTGAGGCAACAACACTACCGCAGCACCACCACTGCAAAATGTTTTTCTTTTTGGTGGTCCACAGTATATGCCCAATGTCTTACACCTTCTGTACCTAATTGACCCCATTCCTTCATCCACTGAAGTGAGAAGTGAGAAACCTTTGTCCTATTTGTTCCCTAGTGGAGGTCAAATTCGTGTGTTAGAGAGTAGTCAAGTTTGCAAATCCTGTACGGTTTCCTTTTCCCATTCCCTACAGCAACTGTCAGTTTACAGTTGTTGCCCTTTGGAGGCGCCTGATTGATATTGTTGATATTGCACATGCTCAAACCTCTCAGGTAAGTGACTATCTGCTCTACAGTGTTGCTGTAAGTAATACACCTGTCACTGCTGCATATGTTATCAGTGCAGTGGAGCCAATGTCTGACCCTGGACATGTGAGCAGGTACCGGCTACTCAATCCTATCCTACCCCACAATGTCTCTCGGGCTTCTGCCGCTAATTAAACATCGGTTATCTGCATTTCATAGATGTTTCTCTTTGTGCCACATGGCTGAAATAACAAACCATAAAATGATTATGTGGAAAAAGCTACACAGTCGATACCTAACTTCAGCCTTCAGATCCAGAGTACTTGTACTGTATCTACTCTGTATGCAAAAAGCATGACTTTGTCTGCCTTCCTGATGCAGACTACATTCTCTGCTCTTTTTCTAACTTTAAAAATTAAAGAATGGATAACTTAGTACTGAATTAAATGAAGTGTGAAAGCTTTCAATTACCCTAAATAGTGGGAGCAATTAGTCCAGCTATTCTCATCTAATTATCATCAGCTGGGGGAGTATAGATCCTTCCGTCTCTGACAGCTGAGCAAAAAAGACTATTATTTCCTTAAATTACAACACTAACTTCTACATTATTAACACACATGTATGTAACCTGTTGACATGACAATGGTACTGTCAGAAATAAAGCAAAAGTCTAAGTGACACATAAAGGGAATCATCTGCATACGCTATATGAATAAATAAGTAAATAAATAACTACCTGTGATTAAATGTCAAAGAGCACTTTGAAGGACACAGAAAGTAGGTACACATATCTTTGATACCTAGAGTAAAGCTCACACTCCATCATGAAAGTTAATGAGCACACATACATGCATAACTTACAGAAGAAAAAGTAACATGATAGCTAAGGTCACATATAACTCACATACCCAGAGAAAAGCCTCAATCTCATGATCGCTAAGTAACCTATATAACTTCCACACTAACACAAGAACCCACAACCTTTGTGACCGCAATACTGTAAGTTAGAAAACTGTAACTAAGAACTCAATATAAATATTTGTACTGATAATTCCTCTAGACGTACAGCTCTGTGACTTTGGTCAAGTAAATCTTTTCTGAATCATAATTGCCACTGCCTCAGATTGTTGCATAATATGCAAAACGGGACTTGATTTCTAGAAATATAGCAGACAAAGCTGCCAAATACAATCCATTAGAAAATGTGGCTCCCTGTTACTTACTTAATGTTATCCAACATTAGTTCAGATGCAAACAAAATATATTTACATTACCTTGATAGCAACCGGATTAAGGCTTTCCATGGTCTGAACTATCACAGATCTGCAAATACAATTTTCCTTCTCCAGTTCATAGGTTCATAGGTAGGTACTAGGCTATCTGCCCGAGGGCATTTATAAGCCTAGCCAGAGTGTGTGGGCTTTCGCCGCCCCATTGATTAATTCACTGAGCCTCTGTCAAGCAGAGCCAATGAAGTGATCCCATGGGTGTATTTTCTGTTACCCATCCACTCGTCAAGGTTTCTCTTGAAGAGTGTTAGTGAGGGGCTCTGCTTAATGTAGATAGGATATTTGTTACAAAGCATGGGGAGTCTCTGTGACAGGAATTTATCCCTCCAGCATGTTCTATTTATTGTTGTGGTGAGGTTTAACCCACTAGAGCATGTGGCTCGCAGTGACTTAGATTTCTTTAGGTGGAGCATGTCCATGAATTCTGAATTGCACATGGCTTTGTAAGTCAGGCAGAGATCACCTCTGAATAAGCGATATGCCACTGAGTACAGCAGGAGTTTTTTCAGTTGGTCTGCATAGGATATATGTTTGAGGCCAGTAATCCTCTTGGTGAGGTACTTTTGTGGTCTTTCCAGCTGTTGGAAGTGTCTTGTGAGGTACATCCCAAATGGGGCATTGTACTCTATGATGGGTCTGATGAGTGATGAGTAAAGGGGCACTATAACTTCTTTATTTCTAGATGGGAACCCTTTAGTAATTAGATGGGCCACATAGAAGGATTTCCTAACTACTTTGGCAATATGATTGTCAAAGGAAAGATTACTATCTACCTGGGTTCCCAGATCTCTTATTACCTCTTCTGTATTAAGGGGGCTGCCACCTATGTGGTAATTCGTGGGTGTTTTGTTTTTCCCAAATGGGATGACTATGCATTTTTTGGCATTTAGCTTGAGGCCATGACTTTGACACCAGGTGTCCGTCTCAGTAAGGCCTTTTTGGAGGATGTCCATGTCAGCCGGAGAGCCAATTATTGCTCCCAGTTTGCAGTCATCGGTGAACTTGGTTAGCCATAGTCTTACTGTGTTTGACTGTACTTCTGAGAAGTACACTATATATATATATATATATATATATATATATATATATATCACTGAACAATAGGGGTCCCAGGACCCAGCCTTGCGGGACACCATTTGTGACTGGTTTAGAGTCGGACCTGGAGCTTGCTATTCTTACTGCGTGAGTTCTCTCTGTAAGCCAGTTGGCAAACCCATCTTGTGACATAGGGGTTTATGTTCAGTAAGTGAGGAATGATGTTGAATGCCTTGGCAAGGTCAAGGTAGGCTGTGTGAACTACCTTTCCCTTGTCTATGGCCTTGGTGACTGTCTCAAAGAAGTCAACCAGGTTTAGTAAGCATGATCTGCCCTTAACAAAGCCGAACTGGGTCGTGTACACTGTTTGGAGGTTCCCAATGTCTTTGTTAATGAGTTCCATGACGATGCACTCCATAGCCTTGCAGACCAGGCTAGTCAGTCTTATGGGGCGATAGTTAACAGGGTCAGTTGTGGCCCCTCTTTTGTGGAGCAGAATAACCATTGCTGTGCACCATTCTATGGGCACATAGCCTGTGGAGGGGCTGAGGTTGAACATTGTGATTTGGTGGGGGGTTAGTTTGTTCTGTAGTTCATGCAAGATGCATCCTGGGACACCATCTGGCCCCATTGATGTTGTGTTTTTGGCTTTTGAAAGGGCTGTTTTCACTTGTGCATCTGTGATTTCTGGGGCACTACACTTTTCCGGTATTGTTGTGGGCCCTTTTGGAGGTGAGAGGGAGGTGAAGTTTGCACTGAATCTATCTGCCAGGATGTTGGCAATATCAGTAGGTTCAGTATATTTTGTGCTATTTTGCACTAGCACAGAGCATATCTGTGAGTTGCCACTTAGATTCTTGACATAGCTAAAGAAGGCTTTGTGATTATCTTTCAAATCCTTGGCTATTTTTCTTTCAAAGTTAGCCTTGGATGATTTTATGAGGGACCATAATTTCTTACTGATACTGATCAGGGATGTCTTTCTTTCTTGGGATTTTTTTTTTTCTGAACTAGTTTCCTCCTTTTATTGTATACCCTGTTTATGGCAGGGGTCCAGCAAACTGGTTTCCTTTGACTCATGAAAACTGCAGGTATTTTGTGTTTTGTTTGCACCACTGCAATCAATATTTTAAAACTGCTTCAAAGATACATAAAACCTTTTGCCGCACTTCTCATAAAGTAAAACCTTGCATTTCTCACTCTCTGTCTCTCTCTGAGAATTTCTTTTGCAATCAAGTGAAAGGAATCACATGTCAGTCTGGTACATAAGAATTAAGGAGCAAGTACCTTTTGAATATATGCTTTGCATATCTATTTACATGCTGGCTTTCACAGCATCTTTCTTTCCATTTACTATGCTATCTACAACATGTACATGGTATATCTTAGTGTATTAATTTTCTTCTAAAAGTATGTCCTATACATTTTGACTTGTGCTGTAGTCTAAAAGGGATTAAAATGAAGGCACCACCATCCCATGTTTACATTGTGTGAAAATTTCTACTCTCTTGCTTATTCCTGTCTCATTTATAGACGTAAAAAAATTCTTGATGAACAATGATGAAGAATACAAATGTAAATAAACTATTATATCGTTAAAGATATTACTTAAGGTAAATTAACAAGCAAGGCTAAAGAACTCTTCAAGGGTTCAGCTTCACTATAATAATAAACTTATCATTTTGTCTTGAAATATTCTAACTCAGATTTCAACCTAAAAAGTGAATTCAAGTCCTATTCATTGTTTTGGAAAACGTTATCTGCAGTTCGAAGAGGAAAGTGACAAATATGTGTGCATGTGTTTGTGATCATTGCCGTAGTACTATAGTCTTTAGGTGACATTGCAGTTGTTTTGTTTTAGTATGTAGCCTTTCTGCATTTTGCCTTATTCCTGACAGATAATTTCTGAAGAAGCATTTATTATATAATGTGACATGATGGGGTAAATGTCAACATGCTTCTCTGTAATTTATATTTAAAATAAGTTCAAGATGTATTTGAGTAGTACAGCACATTTTCACATTATATAAATACTACTTAGCTTCTAACAACAACTGTTCAAGGAAATCCTCAAACATTTATTCTAGTATACTAGCTAATATGACAGCCAATAAATCATTTTTTATACAGATGCTGCATCTTAATTGATGTTATCCAGTTGCAAGTGTTCATAGTTTCCCAATGCATGCCTAACGTTTCCATTTTATGACTGTAGAATGCCATTATCAGGGAAGATTCATCAGTGTGCTGATATGTGATTTAATAGCATCAGTTATGCCACACATTTCAATGAGAGAGAAGCTACTGAATGGAAACTATGTGTACAAAAAGCTGATGTAATTTAAAAGGGAATATCATGAATTAGTCTGTCTATACCACCATCCAAACTCAGCTGAGATTGATAACACAGGCTTAATAGGGCTTCCCTTCAGATGAAGGAATTATTGCTTCATTTTCTTATTCTTAATGTGAATGTTATTTATATTGCTAATCTTTTAAGCAGGGAAAAGAAATCTGTACTTATCAGACAAGTGAAAGTACTATAAAAATGCACTGTGTCAGTATATACATCTATCTTTCTCTCTCTCTCTCTCTCTCTATATATATATATATATATATATATCTACTTCACATACTCAAACATTCAAATGCCTGATATATATATATATATATATATATATATATATATATATATATATATACACACACATTCTGGAGTTAGTATATATATTTAGGGGGGTGTGGGGGCCCCACACATTGGGTGTTGTGGGTGGCATAGCCCCCCCACTTAGTTTGCGCACATATTGTCTTCTGGAGAGAGTTAGTCACTGGTGTTGCAACTATGCATGTCTACAGTTAAAAATGTATTGTTTAGAAGTTTTTGGTAAAATACAATATAAAACAAACAAGGTGGGGCTGTGCCACCCACACCCCCTAACTATATGTACTAACTCCAAGATCACACTATAGTGGGGAAAAGGCCATATACCTTTTACTCGCTTTAGAGTACTCTAGACAGTTCCATACATACCAAGTTCAGTTCACTGAAATGAGATTCAGTGAAATGAGTTTTCAGTAATTTCTGTTTTCAGCGAAGTGGTCAGTGTGAAATGAAATTCAGTGAAATGAGATTCAACAAAACAAAGTAGACCCATATATATATGTATATATATATATATATATATATATATATATATATATATATATATATATATATATATATATATATAGATAGATATATATATATAGGGTTGTCCTTATCCAGATCAACTGTTACTAATGTTGACAGCTTGTCTGCCTGCCTCAAGAAACTGATCGACAACGATGTGAGGTTCAATAAAACAGGGGTTGGAAAATATGTTTTGTTCCTGGTATTGTGCGATTTTGGAGTTTGTATATTTAAGTAAGCAGTAGGGTGTGAAAAAAAAAATTGTTTTTTATTTGCATACTCCATGATTATGCCTCAGAGCATGCACTGTGTGAGATCTTTTTTTTTCTTCACCATGCTTTATGTTGACTTTTTCTAGTCTTGATCTTATTAGGTAGGTATGTATATATTTGTTTCTGTGTGTATGTGTTTGCAGTGTATACAACAGGATCTCTATTATATCTTCAATGTGAATTACATTGAAATTCAAGACATTAGGCAGTACAGTTTGCAAATGCTGTGAGACCTATTGATTTCACTAAGTAAAAATAACAAAGGCAGTGTATTTGGGAGGACAAGACACTATCCACCATCTAAGTTTGTGCTGTGCCTTTCACTCCCCAGAATTTTAAATATGCTAACTCTGCAATCACACAACAGTAAAATCTTTTCACAGTAAAATTAAAAGACACACACACACACACACAAACATATATATATATATATATATATATATATATATATATATATATATATCTACTTTGAGTCACTGAAAACTCATTTCACTGAATCACATTTCACTGAATGTAAGTACTATTGGGAAAATAAAACGTATATGTCCTTTTCCCCACTGGAGTGTGATCCTGGAGTTAGTATATATAGTTGGGGGTTGTGGGGGTCGTAGCTTCCCATCTACTTAGCTTTTATATTTATGAATCCCTTTTCACTGAAAGCTAACAAAATAAAAACAAACAGTAGCTGGGGGGGCTACACCCCCGTATACCCCCCTAACTATGTACACTAACTTCAGGATTGCACTACAGTGGGGAAAAGGGCATATACGGTTTATATGCGCAACAGAACTTACATTCAGTGAAATGTGATTCAGTGAAATGAGTTTTCAGTGATTTGAGATTTCAGCGATTTGATGCGAGTGTTTTGAAATTCAGTGAAATGAGTTTTCAGTGAATCACAGTAGACCTATATATATATATATATATATATATATATATATATATATATATATATATATATATATATATATTGCACCTACATTACTACTCAGCATCAATGTGCACACATAAACTTTCTGCATTCTGGGTAAATAAAGCAATAACAGTAGTAGTAGTACAAATCTGTTAAGTGCATATCAATAAAATGCATTTCTTTCAATGTGGAGAGTATGGCACTTGAAGGCATGTATGAACCTAAACTTAGCCTGCCAGATTTGACAACCTCGTGTGAGCCTATTTCAGAAAGTATGATCCAAGCCTTCCCTTTTTCAGATAATATCTTAGCTTTGTGCTTGAAGAAGTAATACAGATTCAGTGAATCCAACTTTTCTTCCATCCCAGTACTCCATTTTCTCACCATTTCTGTTACATCACCACACATTTTATAACTTTTGTATAGTGTCTCTTATCATCCGTATAAACTTTTCTTTAAAATCCTCATCAGCATCTTCATTGTGAATTTCTAGTGGCCTGCCACTTTTATATTTGGTCACAGCAACATGGAAATACCCCTTGACTTTTCTGGCTTATTATTTTAAACAAATGCTATATATTGGTATATTCTGCTTCTGTAATTGTCTACTGTGTACTGTATAATGCTATGGAGCTTTTCTACTCGGGCGTCCACTGAAAAAGGGCTACTTTTAGCTCAGTCAGACTTTTCCCGGTCAACAAATGTAAAATATATAAATAAATTCCATCATAATCCCACTAAAAGGGTCTTCCTAGTGGGCATTTCCAAAATGTGAATATCCAGTCTTCTAATGCATCTCCAGTACTTGGTATCCATTTTCTTTTTCTAGCAGTCAGATACTAAAGAGAGACTTAAAATGTTGAACACAAAAGTGATGTCACATTTTTAATGTGTTACTAGTGCCCAGACTCCAGCCCACTCATGTTTCATGAATAGTAAACACTTTTTGTTCCTTGAATAATTCGTACAATCAGCCTCTTTGCCCTAGTGTTCTTGTTCTTCTCAGTTATATCCTGATAAATTAGACTACCTCTACCTCTTCTAATCTGACATCACTTCAAACAAGAACATTTTCT
This sequence comes from Protopterus annectens, assembly GCF_019279795.1. Lineage (NCBI taxonomy): Eukaryota > Metazoa > Chordata > Ceratodontiformes > Protopteridae > Protopterus > Protopterus annectens. Next base: position 1,437,581,946 of record NC_056737.1, read on the forward strand.
TCCACTACTCTTGAGTTTTTCACACTCCAATTTCCCTGTCTGTAGCTATTAAGTCTCTTCATAGGATCAAAGGATATCACTAGGCTAATGACCCTGGGGCCCTTACAAACCTAGCCAAAAGTTTATCCCAAAGAAAAAAAAAGAAAAAAAAATGAAACCTCAGTCAGCACCTTTTGCCCCTGACAATGAGGGACAAAGGTGGAACCCTTAGGACAAATTTATGGCTTCAAATCCACTCATCAAGGTTGTGTTTGAAGAGGATCAGTGAGGTACTCTGACATGTATGGGAAGTCTATTCCAGAGATGGGGCAACCTCTGGGAGACAAACTTGTCTTTTCAGCAGGTTTTGTTGATGTTGCATATTAGATTTAGGCCTATTGAGAGTGTAATGTACAAGGAGTTAGACTTACAGATATGGAGCTTCTACAGTAGGGCAGAGTCTGACATTGCCTTGTAGGCGAGACACAGATCATCTCTGCGCAATCTGTATGCTGCCAAGTAGAGTGATAGTGATTTAAGCCTATCCGCATAAGATAGGTGTTGGAGGCCATGGATTCTCTTTGTGAGGTATTTCTGTGGCCTTTCCAGTTGGTGCAGGTGTTTGGGGAGGAATGTACCAAACCAAGCATTCATATACTTATTTTCAGTTCACAGGCCTACCTTATCTACCAGACTTTGAAATAAAATGAAATCTATCCTGGCCCATCCATTCTTGCAGTAGTTGTTCCATAGAGGATTTGCCCTGCTACTTCTGAAACCTCATTAAGCCCTTACTTACAAAGGTACAATCATTCATTCCCTTATCACAGAGTATTGTCAGTATGACCCCAGCTCATGTCTGTCATTGAAATCTTGTAAATAATGGTTACTTATTTGCAATATTCATCTGCCTGTTATCTTTTCATGCCTAAGCCCTTTTCTCTATAATTTATATGGCTATCCCTCTTGCACACTTATTTTTTAGTAATGCGGCTATATTTGCACCCACATAAGAATCTGTAGTTCTCTTCTTTGTTACACTGTGCATTGGCTGCCCCTCTTCCCTGACTTTTTCTTGTAAAGTACCTGCCTCTTGGTTTGCCCCCTCTAGCCTATGACGACACTTGCATTTTAACACCATTATTTGCTTACCATCCTCCTTATTTATACTTTCTCTAACTGCTCTTTCTCACTGCAGTCTTTAACTCTTACATGCAAAATAGCCAGTCAACAGACACAGACCACTGTGTGGTAACAGATTAAAACTAAAATTAAAGCAAAATAACAATGGACCACAAAAACATATCACTGTTGAACATTTTTTTTTATTACACTAACTCAGAACAATACAAAATTCACCACAATTTCTTTAAATAGGTGAAACTTTCAATCACTTCATTCGCTGTGATTTTAGTTTTACAAGAGCTCAGTCAAAATCATTTGGACCTGGATGCATCCCAGTATTCATTAGAACTTGGCATTCTAACTCTAAGTGGTGTAATGCACTTCTTTATCAACATACTATTGTCTTTCCAACATAAAATGCATTGCAAAGGATATAGGAGACAAGGTTTACTACACAAAAGCCAGTAGGTTCCGACAAATGTATTTTCCCATCAATGACATTTTGTTTGAGAATAGTCGAGTGGTACAGATCAAAGGAGCAATATTCTGTTACGAGTTTGAAAACAATACTTTTTTTGTTAGATAAAGTGGGTGCATATGTTATTGGTAGTAATTTAGGCACTGTGCTTAGGAAAAATGGATTTGGAATGGTGACAGTAAATGAATGCAAGGGTACACCCTGGTATAACTGCTTTACTTTCGATAAAGTGAGTTTTAAAATTAAAATCACATAGAAGGAAAATAATTGGTGACATCAATACTTTCATTATGTTTTTTTTTGCCATCGGTTTGTTTGTGTCATGTAAAGGGAAGTTTTATCTATTTAAGGAAATTGTGTTGGATTAAGTGTTTGTTGTCATGAAGAATTTAATAAAGTAGGAAAAGGTCAACAGCATCACATTTCTTGCAGTCTATTGTTACTTTATTTGTAGTTTAGATAATTGCTAACATTCCCCTTCCCTTGACAATGTACAGCGTCATCATTTCACCACCAATCTGCTCTCTTTATCATAATGCACATATGCTGTTATGTACCAGCTGTTATGTCTTTACCCATTTAGAACTTTATCCTTTTAACAAAGCTTCAGTCATAGTTCATCTCCCTTACTGGTCTGCTCCACTATACATATTTTAGTCGTCCCCAATATCCTTTACACCTTCCATATATAGAAACTGTCCAAGATGTTCTCTTCCCATGAGCTGAATGTGGGCAGTCTAAACTTCAAGGGCAGCCCTAGATGGATATGATAATGAGTTAAGTGAGAGCATCACTTAAAAAGGCATACCCCTAAGGCTAAACTGCATGGTGCATGACAGATATCTTTTCCTTATGCAGCCTATGCAGCCACTGGAACTATGGCAATAAATGACACAGCTAGAATAGCATTTGTGTTTCTTTGTTACAGCAGCTGCACATCATGTTAATGTAGTCATGAGAGAGCCCATAGATTGCAAAGACACTGGTATCAGTGACACACATAGACAAGGAGGAGGATGTGAGATGAATCCTGTCTTATTCATATACTGCATATGTAGTGCTCCTTCTCCTTTTGATTGTAACAGCTTTCATATTATCAGCTGAGTTCATGTCCATCCCTGCTGTCTCTATGTGCTTTGTATCAAAAACGTGAGGCTGCTAACCTTACTTTACTTTACTTTATATGTAAATGTCCATATATATAGATATATAGCTAGATAAATAAATAAATATATATATATATATATATATATATATATATATATATATATATATATATATATATATATATATATATATATATATATATATATATAATTATGTATCTATATACATATATATATATATATATATATATATATATAAGTCCTTCCAGACATTAAATGTCTTTGTCTGCCTCCTTAATAATCCTTTATGTTCTCTTAGTTGAACTGCTCTACTTCTGATCTGCTTCTGCTTCTGTCTTCACTAACTGATAGTCTGTTGCTACAGTCAGTTTATGGTCAGCTGCTTTTCTTCCAGGCAATGCTGTTCACTGATTCAAATTTCAGTTTACTCCTGTGAGCGGACTGTCACTCTTTCAGTCAATTGCACAGCCATATTGCAAGTCTATCCCTTCTCTGTGAGAATAATTTTAGTTTTAGCCCTTTTATCATCTGAAGTTTTCTTAGTCTATCTCATTCATCAAAATGGAGTGCTTGCATTTAACAGCATTGTGGCACCAGTTGTTTCACTTTTTTGCCCCTAGTTTTTTTTTTTTTTTTTTTACCAAACCTTACTGTTCTATTTACCTTCATACTCTACATGCAGTTTTAAAGTTGTTATTACACCCCCTCATCTCCTCATTCTTACTGATTAAGGATTGATCAATCTCCTATCAGATTCTTGCCCTTTCCCTGTGACAGGTCAAAAATCCAATGAGGAATGACAATCAGGACTTAAGCCTGTCCAAATTCAACTCTTGAGGGATGTGGGTTTACAATTCCTTCACAAGCTAGACAGTTTACTTTTGACCATCAACTAAATTGTGAAATGGGCAGAACATTTTTCAAAACCAGAGGGAAGTCAGTGCCTTGTCTTCAAAGTTCATCTCTGGTTTGATATAATTTACCCCATAGTATTCTAATGCTGTGTCATTTGTTGTTTTGTTTAGCACTGTATCCCATCCTTTGTGGTATATCAAAGGATTCAATGTAAAAAAATGCCTCACCTTTTATCATATTTTGGTTGCAATATCCTGACCCTGGGAATCAGATAATCTTTTATATCTTTTTATACAAGGAAACATAGTGCTTTTTTATTCCATTTCTAAAAAAAAACACTTCAAGTAATTGTCCAACATATTTTGTGGTATGTTAGCCAGACATGATATATTTTTCATCTCCTCATTTCAAATTCTTTATTTTTCCTTAAGGCGCTGTATTTCCATGTAGGAATCCCACTGGTATTCATTATTTCTCACTTCTATTCATTTTGTTACCTCATCTTTTATTTCTAAGACATTGCATTTCTGCCCTGATGTTACATGATACAAAGTTTAAATATCCAGTGTTACCACTGACAAAATAGACAAAACACTATCCGTATGTACAGATTTAAATTGTACAACATAATGAGTTGGGTTAAAAGACCTATACTCCCATCAGCCTTAGTATATTGGCTATGACCCTCATGCTGTGCCTTACTCTTCAGAGTGACACAGCTGCATATGTCTGCTTCACTTTTTTAAACACACTATCAACACACATCTGAAAAATTTCTACAGTTCAGGCTATGTACTGAATACGTTATTTCATACTGTACTACATAAATTCAATAGGAGAAACTTAGGTTAGAACTTCTGAAATTGGCTTTTCCTCTGGTATCCCTTTTAACAATGTGATGGTTAAGACTGCATTCTTCTGCAAACAAATGAAAAGACAGCTCAGTAATGCATTATTTTTTTTCTAACTTTACAATCATGTTGCTAAAGATTTCCACTATAAGCATTAGAAAGTTTTATACATTATTTTTTTATTTTTCATGTTATGTCTGTGTTAGGTAATGATATGTCTGATTCCACATCTCTTCTTATCTAGTATAAATGTCTGTTACACAGCTATGCAAAACTGAAACATTATAGTAAACTGAATCCTCAAGACTTCTTCAACTCTTTATTTCATGGGCCTATGTGATGGAAACAATTGTTTGCTCTTCTGAGCTAACTTTGCAGCACAGTCATTGAATGAGAGACTTTCTTCTTGTAAATATTAAACCTGAAGCAGTGCACTGCATGCAGTACATCGCTGAAGACTAACATCCTTTATTGTCAAGTTTACTGGCTCTTCTCATTTTTGCCTGCCTTTTGTTGATTAAGAAGATGTCATATTAATTAGTAACTTCATGCTGAAAATGCATTTAATATTACGACTTTTCTCTATTTCCAAACTTCAGCAGTAGTAACAAAAAAAGTTTTTTCCCTAGTTTTCAAATATGAGTCAGAGTACAGTTTCCCTTCCACTGTAACCATGTCCACTGTATCAGCTGTCCCGTTTTTCTTTTGCATCTTCAAATTCATTGTTAAAAATATGTGATATCTCCAAAGCTGTTTCCTCAAACAGCAAAAGACCAAAGATGTATGTGTAGTAAAGGGTGGGGGGGGGGGGGTTCTTTAGGAACATGAGAACAATAGTAGGCCAACGATCACAAGGGATATAAGATGCCTAGCCATATACACCCTTAAGCAGGGAAGGTTAAAAGTGTGCAGCTCCCTTTTTTCAAGCACTTTAAAATGCTCACCTCACAAATCAGCCAGGGCTCTACAGTCATGACAAACTTGAGAAATTACTCTTACTAAAGCTTGATAACATAGTCAGTGATGAACTATACAGTCAAACACATTTCACACATGCTCTGAATTTGTTTTACGACATTCATAATCCCATAATTCCATACCTGACAATTGTATTTAAAAAAAAATGTAGATGACAAAGTTGATAACTGCCCTAGACTTATGCAAGATATCCACAAGCAAATACAATAAGATGTCTTATATCTTTATAAATCAAACAGTCTTACAAGTACTGTGACCAGAGACACAAATCTACTTAAACAAATAGAACAATGTGGAGATATATAATTATTATGCAATGCCTACACTTTCTCAGCAACACATTTTTTTCTCCAAATTAAGCTGTGCAATTCACTACCTTCTTTCATAAAAGAGCTAGATAATTGGATGTGTATTCATAAATTCACCATTTGTACAACTGGCTTATCCATCCTTAAAAAGGGAGCTAAGGGCTAGAGTGGGCATTGGCATGGTGTTAATGGACACCTGGCACAGTCATCTTCCATTTTATATGATTCTATGATAAAGACAAAGCCTAGCAACTTTTATTGAATGCTGAGATGCACCCTGGTGTAAGTGATTTTATTTTAAGTGACTCTTAAGATTAAAATCAGAGTGAAGGAAAATAATTGGTGGTATCATTAACTACACTGCAATTTCTCATTTCTTTGTTTTATGTAGTGGGAAGATATATCTTCTTAAGGAGCCTGTGTTGAATTATGTGTCTGAGGAAGTGTAATAAAATATGAAAGTACTCAACAGCATGACTTGCAGTGCTGTTTTATTAGTTTTATAGTTTAGTTTACTGTTAACATTTCCCTCCCTTGGCACTATACCATTTCATCAGTCAGTAACCCATCTTCTCCCCTTTATCGTAACAGATGCACAGTTGTATGGCACCATTTACTCACATTTTCTATTTTTATCACATGGAAGCTAAGTCTTGATTCTGTTTTCTTTAGTAACAGCTCATCTCCCTGACCTGTCTGCTCCACTTTACACTTTTAATTAGCCCTTAATTTTCTGTAAGTTCTTTATATTTAAAGGCTGTCCATGGTTTTCACTTCCCATGAAATTAATTTGTGCAGGCTTAAACCTTTAGGGTGCATACTGGCAAGGTGCTAATGGGTGCCTTGTATTTTTTATGACTCTATGATTCTGTGGTATAGAAAAAGCCTATCAACTATGAAAGGCCTCCATCATAATCAACATTACTTCTAACCACAAAACCTGCTAAACTGATACGACTTCTGTAAAGCAAGTTTATTTTTGTAGGAAACAAAACATGGCTACTCAACCCAGGTTCTTTTGGAGAACACAATGGAGCTAACAGAGGTAGAATCAGCATCTTGGCAACATATCAAGACCACCATATCATAAGCATCCTGTACAAGTAATGTTGGACACATTAGTCCAAGTCTAAGTGAACATAACCTTTGAAAGGTTTCCTATCGTGCAATGCCCCCCCAGCCACCTTTTTGTTATACTTTAATGCTATATCCACTTACAGTAAAATAAATCCAAAAAGACTTCAACCCATCTCCAGTAGTTGCCAAAATTCTTATCCAAATTTTATAGACTTATTGACCTCAGGTATAGTATCTTCACAGTTCAAATACACTGTCACATTCTTACTTCCTAAGGTATAGTTTTGTAGATCACTCCAACAGTACACTATTATGTGCAACCTGAAAAAAACTGTTTTAAAACTAGTATACAAGATTTAAAAAAAAAAAAAAAACACATTAACAAATAAGCCAAGTCTCCTCATGTTTAGTACAGTTTTTGTACAGATTAAAACTTTGCATGTATAATATGTGCTAAATAGACAGCATCTGTTTCTATATAGAAATAGGAGTGCTAACAGGAGATCTTTTTATAGATTTAAACTGAAAATTTTAATCTATTATATATAATATTCTGCTTTTTTTTTAAACCCAAACTTTAAAGTGAAAAAAAAAACATAATTCAAACTTTATTTATCCAATAGGATATTCACCATCTGCATGAGAAATTAGACTTTATAGTTCTGATGTCATAAATTATGATTAAATTCTTCTCTTTCATTTAAACATCTCATGAAAAGTAATTCTGTCAAGGTATTACTTCATTGTAAGGCATTTTATAGCAGCTTAGAAATGCTTAATTTTGGACTACGTAGATCATTAGTAATTTATGTTTTTACTACAAAACTATAAAAATACCATCAGAGTAAGTATGCTAAATTCCATCCTAAAGACCACGTCATTTTAAATTGCTTTAAGTAAACATATAAAGCCTCATCTAAATATCAAGCAAATTTGGGCACAGCTGTACTGCATGAAAAGCCATAGTTTTAGTCATTATTACACAAACATCATTTCTGGTTTTATTCCTCAAAATGAACCTTGGTTACTGTCCTCCTTAAGCCCATAAGGTATCAGTCTGATCTGGCATATAGTCTATCACATCTCATAACCAGTGTACCCTCACATTAGATAGACTTATCTTTTAGTTAGTATGACTTGAAAAGAATTTCAAGAAACCAGAAGCAGCAAATGAAACCTGTTTCTGAAGAAGTACTTTAGATAAACCCAAGTAGTGTAACATTGAGATCAATCCATTGTTCATTCAGTCAACAAGCAGAATTCCTAATTTTTCCATCACTTACTTAGCTAACAAAGAGGATGAAAATACACACACACGTGCGTGTGTGTGTGTGTGTGTGTGTGTGTGTGTGTGTGTGTGTGTGTGTGTGTGTGTGTCTGTGAGAGTATATGTGAACGCAGTGGCGGCTGGTGACTTCAAATCACAGGGGGGCTGCAGGAGATGCTGAATGGGTGGGGTCAAAGGGAAGGGGTGTGGTCAACCATAAAGGGGAGGAGCTATGCACAAAACCACAAAAAACTAACTTTAATTAAATACGCTGCCCTGGGTGGCAAACCATCATTATGAAAGTCCAATCAAGACAAAAATAAGTGTAGAAGAATAAAAATATTTCAATGCATTGGCTGCATGACAGCTTACTTAATATCTAGATGGAAACAAAAGGTTGTGAGGCATGAAAAATAAATTACTTTTTAAATACATTACTGGAATGCCAGTCAAAATCAAGTATAAGAAAAACCAGAAGCACTCAACTCAAACCACTTCTCCTTGCACTGCAGTTCTAATTATAATATATTCAGCTTTATTAAAGTACCAAGCAACATGCTGAAAGTAGAAATCTATGTGATGCCCCACTTGTAAAAATGTTTCTTATCCAAAAAAGACCTGCTGCCTGACAACTTGTTTCATGGGAAAACATGATAAAAGTAAAAATGAAAAGCAAACAAGAAACAAGCTCAAGATACATTGCTTAAAGGATTACTGTACAGGTTATGGACCACACATGATTGGCATTCTGTTTAGTTTACGGGTAAAGTCTGTAGAGATGACTGGAAGTCTCCAACAAGTGTAATGAGCTTTAAAATAATGGAATCCTGTCCTTTAATACCCAAGGCTTATACATTATCTAGTCAAGTATTCTCTGCATGGCAACAACAGAAAGGCTTTCAATGTTGGCAATTCTTTAACAGTATGCTTATTAAAGCTTACTTGCATCTTACAATGTCAGACAAGCTTACCTTATGGTCATTAAAGCATTGCTACTTAAACACAGAGCAACAGGCACTTTGAGTAATAAGCATAAATCTGAGCAATAAGCATAAATCAACAGTACAAAAATATGACAGAAACCAGACCATTCTGCAAAATCAAGGACAGATGAAAAGCCACTGTAGTACTTATGCAGTGTGTCCACCCCATCCAAGGTAGATACAACTACTCCTTGCCTTGCTTGGACACATCCAGAGTCACTACATGGGGGAGTGGGGTGCAACAAGCATGTCACAATTTGAAATCTCTCTGGCTGACTGTGATGGCCCTGACACATTTGTCATACCTCTCAACCTCAAGAGCAAGAAATCTGGACAAAGCCATACACAGAAGTGGGACAAAGGCACAACAATAAGGACAATTTTTAAATATTGCTCTAATAAACTTTGAAAGATAATAGAATGGGTCTTGCATTAGTATGAATTTTCTGAAGGGTATAAAATCTGAAACTCAAATGTCTGTCATTTTCTAACTTCAGTCTTTAGTGATTTGTCACTAATTTGCCAAAAAACACGATTTTATGAAAAATGGACCAAAAATTTGATGCAAAAATATAAAATAGACACACAATACAGCTGCTACCTGTCAAAGAAGGGACACTTTAATATTAGTACTGCTACCTTGAGCAGCTGACAAAATAAAAGAATCTACATGCATTTCAAGTAATCTATAACTTTGATTATTACAGTTATTTCTTAATTGTAAACCCTCCATGTTTTCTTCCAAAATTGCTATTTTGCTGAGGGATTATTAGGGGGAAGAGCAACATTTTGAGCCAAAAATTGGGGACATTTGAGAGGTTGGCTATGCCTAATTCTATAAAGCAATTTATTTGCATGTACCTCTCAACCTGTTAATGCAGTAAATCTGAACAAGGCCAAATATATTGGGGGCACATATAAACAGTACTAAAAATTGCTCTTGTATAAATTGAGACAGTTGATAGAATGGCTCTTACTTTAACATGCATTTTTATGAAGGTTATGAAGTCTGAAACTTATTATTTAGTGACTTCTGGCAAATCATTTAGGAATTAAAACTACAAATTTTATGAACAACAAACCAAAAATAAGAAGCAAAAATCTATTCATTCTTTGAAAATCTGGACAGTTGGGAGGTATAGTTCAGCTGGGCCTGTCTGAGTTCGCTGCCCTTCCCCCCCCCCCCCCCGACAAAATAATGGTTGAATGGAGCCTCTGCAGCCATTCCAATGAACTATTACTTGGCTATTTCACTCCATTTACCATAAACACTAATGTGCATACTGCTTTACTTCAATGATGAGTTGGACTTCATTTGAAAGTTTTATTTTGTATTTTACAGCACAAACATTAAGTCATCTGTTAAACAAAGCAATGCAGTCTCACAATGAAAACTTAGCATTAAAACTTCTCTGCCCTTGAAACTCACATTCATTGAAACAGCATTGAAACCCACATTCAAAGAAAATACATTTTGCCAGTGGCAGATGAAGATTAATTTCGGGCTGTTTTTGAATCATAGGCCCCTTGCATATGAAACATACATGTGCTCTTTGATACACCTTCCTCATTGTACTAAAATTATATTCCTTGTACAATACAGTACACTTGTTAGAGGGTGTTTTAAATTTGTTTTGAACATTTTTCCAGTAAGCAATGAAACAAAACATATGCACCCATAATGGCAAAACTGCCCAGTTGAGAACATTTATCATAAAAAAGTCTACTCAGACTTCCACAGTCCACCATTATTAGTAAATATACACAATTCCCCAGTCCAACATTATTAGTAAATATGCACAATTCTACAGTCCACCATTATCAGTAAATATGCACAATTCTACAGTGCACCTTTATCAGTAAATATGCACAAGTCTACAGTGCACCTTTATCAGTAAATATGCACAATTCTACAGTCCATATTCAGTGAATTCAGTTCTTGCCATAGCTGTCAACCTTAGCACAAAAACCTGGACGAAGCCAATAATGGGGGAATACAGTCCCAAAAATAGGGACAAATTTAAAATATTCATCTTATAAATTTAGAAAATTGCTAGAAAAAAAGGTTGTGCTACTATGTATTCTGAAGAACATGAAGTTTGAAATTCAAATGCCGGTCAATTTTACTGCGGACAGAACAAAAACAATTTTCAGCAGAGATGAAGGGATTAATACTGCAGACACGTCTTTGTAAAATGGCAGGGCACCAGAGCAAATCCACACAAACACAGGGAGGAGATGCAGACTCCACACAGAAGCCACCCCAACCAAGAATCAAATCAGAAAACCTATAGCTGTGAGGCAACAATACTACCACTGCACCATCAACTCTGCAAGGAATTAAACATTCAGAAACCTGAAGTCTGAAATTCAAATGCCGGTCAATTTTACTGTGGACAGAACAAAAACAATTTTCAGCCGAGACGCAGGGATTAATACTGCAGACACGTCTTTGTAAAATGGCAGGGCACCAGAGCAAATCCACACAAACACAGGGAGGAGATGCAGACTCCACACAGAAGCCACCCCAACCAAGAATCAAACCAGAAAACCTATAGCTGTGAGGCAACAATACTACCATTGCACCATCAAATCTGCAAGGAATTAAACATTCAGAAACCTGAAGTCTGAAATTCAAATGCCGGTCAATTTTATTTAACATTTGTTAATCAGGACAGTCTGACTTGGAACAAAAAAACAATTTTCAGCAGAGGCCCAGGAAGAAATAATGCAGACATGTCTTTGTAACATGGGAGGACACAAAAGCAAACCCACACAAACACAGGGAGAAGATACGGACCCCACAAAGAAAGAACCCCAGCCAAGAATCAAACCTGAGAACCTGCAGCTGGGAGGCAACAATGCTACTACTACACCATCAAATATCAAGCATTGCAACATTTACAAACCACAGATATTATGAGGAACAGATCAGATCAAATATGATGCAAAAATCTGCAATTTTCTTTACAAATGGTGGTGGGTAGGGAACTCAAGTCTTTAACACCTGCATACAGGGTACAGGGTTCAAGCCTGAGGTATTCCCTACCACACCACCATGAGCACCTGGGGCATTTTCACACACAAACACACTCCAGTTACAAGCACCAGCTAACACACTCCAGTTACAAGCACCAGCTAACACACTCCAGTTACAAGCACCAGCTAACACACTCCAGTTACAAGCACCAACACATAAAGTAAAATGCACCATGCACTTACCTGTCTGTTCTGCATACCATATCCTGCCCGCGCAATACTCACAAAGACCCGCGAGATCCCAGTAAAGCTCCATCCCGACGAGATCCCAAGCTCCCTCCCGGGACTGTTCTGGCTGTTGCAGTCTGGACGCGATGGACGCGATGGACGCAATATATCCTCCCAGTGTGTCTGTGCACTTTAAAAGTGCACAGACGTCTCCTTGTGTCCCTCTATGGGTCCTGCTGGACTGCCTTGAGCATGCGCATAGACGGATGGTAGTCGGGACTACTGCGCATGCGCGAAGTCCGCGAAATTTAAAAACATAATTTATTTTTTGTTTTCTTTTTTAATTTTTAGTTTGAGGGGGCTGCAGTCCAGCAGCCCGATGCCACGAGCTGCCCCTGTGTGAACGCAAAACTGATGATCACCCCAAATGAAGACAAACAACAAATATAGCAATAGGGCCTGATTCAGTTTCTAATATGAATGTTTAAAGCACATCTATAGCACAATAGTTTGGCACATTTTCTGAAAAATGTTATTTGTTGCTCAAATATGACTGAAACGTTGATAAATAACTTTAACATAAGACCAATTGCTGATCTATTGTAATTACATTAAGCTGTGAAATAAATTAATGAGAACTAGAAGCAGTCTGTATTATGATTGAAAAATACTGTTATGTGTAAAAGGTCCATGGGGAAAGACTGTGGACAGAATAGGTCACTTACTTCAAAGTCAGTTAAGGTAGTAAGGTGGTACCTTCAATAAGTAGTAGGGAAGAGGGGTGTGGCCACGATGAGCACTGAGTAACAGCACTTTCTCTCTGCTCTGCCTTTACAGATTATTTGTGACAGGATTTTTTGAATTTATCTATCCTAATTCTGTTTTTTTACATATTTGGAATCTACTAATCATCCTTTAGGATAGTATATAAAAATGTTTGCAACTTTTTTATTTTGTCTTGTCAAAAAGTTCTAGAGAAAATATTTTGACTTCAGACTATAGAATGAACTACTCCAAATCTACAACTATTAAGAAGGAACTTCAATCACTATTATCTAATATTCAAGAACTGACAATAAAAATTGATAGAATGGATGTAAAACTGGACAACTTCAAAGAAAAATGTTCAGAACAAATGGAAATGTTACACCAAGACCTTAAGCAACAAGAGAGACAGATTACTGGTATAGAGACTTCACTGAATGATATGGACACTAGAACTCAAGAAGATGAGCATAATATAGACTTTCTCTTAAAACAAAATACTCTTTTACAAACAAAAATTCATCTAGCGAATAGATCAAGAAGAAATAACATTATACTTTTTGGTTTGCCTGATAATGTTGAAGAAGGTAATATGGAAAAATTCTTAACTTCTTGGCTCCCTGAGGTACTGCAGCTTCCTGAATCTCTCTCATATGGGATAGAGTCCAAAGGTCCTTGGCTACTACAAAAAAAGGTAAATCCAATTCTACTAAATCTGTTATAGTGAAGTTTCGATCATCTCATGACAAGGAGATAGTGTTAAAGACTGTGTGGGCAAAATCTCCTATTAAATATAAAGAAAATGTCATACACTTTGATAATTACTCATCTTCTGTAATTGCCAAAAGAAAGTTTTTTTTTTTTGCCAATGCTAAAAGAACTAAAGAAAGCCCAAATAAAGACGCACCTATTATTTCCTGCCAGACTAAAAAAATTTCTAAAGAGATGGTCCAAAAATATTTTATGACATAGATTCTGCTATTACTTTTGTCAAAACAAGCAAACTAGTTGATAAAATAGAGAATATGGACTGGGCAAATGCTATCCTTAAAAGAAATGCTGATAACAGTTCCTGGAAGATTTCTGAACATAAAAATAAACTGAAGAATGAGTGATTAGTTAAACTACTTTACAATGGCTTACATTTGCCTAAGTTTTAATAATTAACCCAGAAGTTGAGGAAGTGGAAATGGTTCAACAGGTGAGTCCTTGTTGTTTAAATTTCTTTTTATGGTACATAGTTGTTTTAATGGTATTTTTATAATTTGTTGTTATTAACTCTAGTTTATTTTATGTAAAGTAGTTCAATTATTATAGCAAGTAAAAGCTATTTATTTATTTATTTATTTATTTATTATCTTTTAATATTAGTAGTTGTTTGTTATAATAAATGCTCCATATGTTTGGGGATTGAATATTTTGGTATTTTTGTAACTATGGTAAATACAGAGACTTAGAGATGAGGAAATGAGGGTCTTTGTTGCAGTAGAAACTGTTTTCTTTATTTTTGTTTGCTGTTTTATTTCCCTGTTGATATTGTTGCCATAATGTTGCTTTAATGATTGTTTCCCATCTGTTTCTCTGCTGCTGGAATGTGGTGCTATTTGTGGTAATAGACATGTGAAATGTTTATGTTTTGTCCTTTTCGACGTGCTGATATGTTTTGAGTAAGTCATCAGATATTTATTTTTAAAAAATGTGAGTATGTGTGTATAATGTTTAGCGAACGGTTTCTCTTTGATTACTGTGGTGGTTTTCCCTGATTATTGTACTGTGGAGAGGCTTTAATTTTTTTTCTTTCTTTTCTTTTTGTTGCTTGTTGTAAGAAATGGAGGGCTTAGTATGGATTGATGTAATTGTGGTGGTCTAATGGTTTGCTGGGATTGGCAGATGGAATTTGTTGGTTTAGCAATGTTATATGTTAGCTGTCTCCCTCCCTTTTGCCTTTTTTTCTGTCCATTTTTGTTTCCTGGTCCTGCCATGAGATAATCAACAGCTTTCTTAAAGAAAAGCTGCATATGTTTTGCCTCCTCTATCTCATGCACCTGAACTGCCGAACAACCCTTCTATGTGATCGCACTGTGGCTGCCACAACTGAAAGCAGGAAAAAAGTGTAATTTCCATGGAGACGTTTATAGACTGAACTCTGTGCTGAGAAGCTTCGCAAAGCCGGATAACAGTTTGAATAGACAGTCTCTATTGCCATCTACAGGTCAAATGAAAGAACTGCAACTAATAACCTGTATAATATGACTTATATTAAAACATTTGTAAGTGTTTATAAACAGATCACTTTGATACAGTTAAACCCTTATGTTTTTACACTTGTGTTTATAGTCCTACTATATTTAAGTAAAGCTTCTCCTGATTGGTATAACAAACATATAGCAGATATAGCAACATCATTAAAATATTAAAACAAAAAATATCTTTATATGAGATCTATGTGGAATTTAATATTCTTCTACAAGACATAGAAAACAGACATGGGAATAATTCTAGTATAGATAGAAGATTAACAAATAATGAAAGACACAACATATTCTGTATGGAACTAGTTTATTGCATACAGTATAGTCTGAGATGCAGATGCTTGTCATATTAATTAATGTGTTGCTATATTCTGAGGAAGATAGACGTTGTTTTAGATTAGCAAAGGTTTTAAAGGAAGGAAAGATATATATATATATATATATATATATATATATATATATATATATATATATATATATATAAAGTTTCATGGAATATCTGTCCTTTCATCTATAACCACTTCTCAGTCATAGATTATTCCCTATTAATCATAAATCAATGCCACATTTCTTCCTAGAAAATACTGAGGACTTTATTGGAATCTCGTTTTACAGTGGGGAAACTTGTTTGTTTGTGTCTTTCGGCTTTTCCTGGTTAGTGGTCGCCACAGCGGAATTCCGGACCGCTAATGATTGGTAGTTGATTTTTACGTGCCGAGTTACCAGCCCTGGTGCACAACCTTCAACGAAGATACACCCCTTCACACGTCTCCATGCAGAAGATGCTCTAGCTGAGAATCGAACCGGACAGCGTCTTAATGTGAGGCAGCAATGCTACCACAGCACAACCACCGCGGCAATATTTTCTACACTCTTGTTTTCAGATATATGGAGGTGGGTAAATAGTATTATTAGTTATTGGTACAATAAATAGAGACAAGGGATTAGTTTGCTTATTGATCATCATAGCAATTCATTACATTTAAATTAGTTATGACATTTGTATTAATTGTATAATATATGGTTGGTCTTTATGATATTTTAAACTCAATTTGACAAAAGTTAAAATGAAACGGTTACATTTGACATATTTTAATTTGTTTCTTGAATGAGTACATACAATTGCAATGGATGTATTTTAGTTCATATTTTTTTTATTTAATCACATATACTACCTTATAATATTAAAATATGCAGCAACAGATATATTTAGGCGGGGAAGAGATGAGTGCTGTTACTGGTTTGTTGGTCAATTTCAGTGACAGATGTCACTTAAATTAGGAGTTTTTAACTCCAGGGGGTGTTTAGAAAGTCTCTATGTTATTAGTAAATGTTATAAGTTTATGTTAATAGTTAATATGATGTTCACCAAGTCTTACAAAATTGAATTTGATATAAACAGATTTCATTGGATAAAAGTTTTATATGATTCATGTGAAAATTATAATTGTATTCCTAATAGTCAATTTTTACTGACTTATAAAATATGGGAAAAAAGGAAAATTAATCAACAACATCTTTAAGGTGTATATCATTAAACATTAATTGATTAAATAATCCTAGCAAGAGAAGATCCTTTAATAAATATCTTAAATTACATAATTCTCAATTAATATTTCTTCAAGAAACTTATCTACTAACTGACGATATCACAAAATTGAAATCCAAATCTTACAAACTTGATTAGCTCAGAACATATACAAAATAAAGAGAGGGGTCACCATACTATGGAAAAATAAATCATGTATGCCTAAAATAATTGACACTTACAAAGATGACAAAGGGATGTTATCTTCATTTTGTTATAAAGTTTATTATTTTCATTATATATATTATTGTTATAAAATTTAATAAGAAAAATTTGACTTTAATAAATATATATTGAATTCCTGGCATTGGACCTACAACAGTGAAACAACATATAGAGCTTATAGTTCAGTTTTCTAAGGGTAGTATTATTCTTGCTGGAGATTTTAATTGTATTTCTGACATAAAAGATTCTAGTACCAATGGTAAAAGGAAAATTCCAGCAATAGCCAAATTATTGAATACATTTTCAGATTCATACAGGAAGGATATTAATAACTTTACAGATGCTAAGTCACTGTCTTTTATACATTCTACTCACAGACATAATTCATATTCTAGAATAGATAGGGTATCCAGTTCTGATAACTTAACTGATTGCTTATTAAACTCAAAAGTGATTTCATGTCCCCTTTCAGACCATAATTCCATAACATTTGATTTTATACTAAACTCTACATTTAATGTTCAAATTAAAAGGATACCAGCGTACTTTAAAAATTCAACTTATTCAATCTTTTTTCAAAATATATGTTCGTTACATTAATGTTTTCAATAAAGCTGTTAAAAAAGTAGTAGGGAACTCAGATGAGTTTAATTATTCTGTTTATTTTTGGCCTCTAAGTAAATTTCTATCCACTGATTATCCATGCTGGAGGTTTCCTAACTTCCCAAACAAAACAGAGAAAGGGCAGATGTCAATGTAGTATTTAAAAAGGATGCCTTACCTTATACCTTGACTCTGCAATGTTATATGAAACAGGTTAAATAAATTACACACCATTACTTCTCAACTTACCCTGAGTTTGCCTCACATTTTTACCTTGCTTATCATAAAAGATTTGATTTTCTGGCAAATCATTTATTATTATAATGAGACAATGATGTTAGATATTAGAGTTTCATACTTATTAGTCTACTAATGCAAGCTGATGGAAAACTTTTTTGTTATATTGACTTTTTAAAGTGGGCAATGTTTAGAAAAATGTCTCTGATTATGTATGTTTTGTCCCCATCTGTGTTTTGTCTTTTCTTTTTCCTAATTCATATTTGAGTAACAAATAACATACTGCTTTCAACTATGCTTGATTTTTTACTCCTATTTTTGCCCTGCCTCTCATCATTTTTTTAATGTTCTCAACAATTACTCAGAACAACTGTCAGTCAAAATGCTAGACATTAGAGATCCATACTTTTTTTTTTCAGAAAATGCATCTTCATGCAAAACTTGCCGCTCTGTTATATATTTTTATACAAAATAAGGTAACTTTTAATAATTGCCTGGACTGTAATCATGTTTCCTCCAATTAGTTTTAAATTTGTCCAGAATTTGGAAACAAAGAAGTTAAAAGAGATGCTTTGGTCTGTTTCATCGCTCTCACCAAGTGCTTTGCCAGGTATTATAGCCTGTAAAACACATCGTGAACCTAGATAGCTTATTAGTATTCAAGATCCTATTGGTTATACATGGAGGAGATAAAGCCCCATGCACTACAAAGAATTATAAATGGGTCAATGATTATAGCTCTTTACTGTGTATTATCAACATAAAAGCCAAGAGTCACCTCATGAACTTTTCCCTTAGGGTGCATTTCTTGGCATCTATGTCTCAAACACATAACAACTTTAAGACTGGACACTTTATCATAATCCTCTCTAGTATAAGTTCCTCATTTACTGATCTGGTTAGCATTGCTTAAATATTCCAGATGATTTTATTTGTGTGTGTCCCACCTCAAATAAGAAGTCATGGTGAGGGAGGATCTTGGCTTGAAAACATCCTGCCACTGTATATAGATGTACCATATAAAGTAAAGGCAGCAGTGCACCAGTCTTACAAAAATAATGTAGTTTTGTTCCTTGTAAAACAGAAGTCATTTGTCTTAACATAAGTTCACAGAAAGTGTCTTTAATACAATCCCATAAAAGCAGAATACAGTCTTTCTCTCTCTTTCTAGGGCTCTAAAGAGCTTTCTAATCTGGAATCCAAGAATGGAACAGTCCCCTGCTTTTTGCTGGTGTCTTCTTCCAGGCCTTAATTCACTTTATTGTCTTTCATCGTCACTGCTCTAGACATCATAATCCCCATCCAAATAGGGAAAACACTGCAGTGGCTTACCTCAGTCCTGCTTCTCTACAACATGGTTTGTGCCATTATACATATCTCCTCCTGTTAGTAAGACAATGCTTTTCACTGGTTGTACAGCTGTGTTCATTCCCATGTTAAAGTAATAGCAACAATTATCTGGCTGTGACAGTGAGATTTCTTCACTGTTCCTAAAGAAAGGCTTTTATCTGAATTGTATGGTTAAAGGGAACATTTATTTATAATAGCAGTTCTTATCACACTATAATAATATAGTTATAGCTGTACAATTTTTCTTCATTTCTTCTCTTTATTTGGTGAGATCTCACCATGCTATGTTTTCATTACCTGTCTCAGGTATAAGTGATTAGTTTCTTCTTCTTTGGATGAGCTATATGCCCTTGACAAGCCATTCAGGTTGTTGAGAGATGAGTCAGACTTATGGCATACATTGAACCTGAATGGTTGAAGTGGAAGGTTCCACTAACAGAGGTATGTGTTATTGTCTTTCTATCTTGCTGTTTGCAAAGCTGCATTAGTGGGACACAGTCAATTATTAGCATGATTTCTCTGCCTAGTAAATAATATTTCAGGGAAAGGAGGACTCATTTTATTACTAAATACTCATACCCCGGGATTCATGAAGCTCGGCGCAAGGCCGGCGTAAGGCCTGCGCCGGCGGTGCATGGAATATCCGGCGCAGTAGCGCCATATACATATTAATGAGAGTGCACCGGAATCACAGACACGTGCGTAGTGTACGTGAGCGAGCCCAGGTAGGATGCGTCTGGAGGCGTGTCTAAGCCGGCATGAGGTGAGCAACCTAATGTGCTGACAGCCACGGTCCGCCCACAATAGTAATGGCAGCAGCCAGGTCCTGTGCAGAATGAAACGCACGTACAGTATGCAACATAGTCCCCGTCCCAAATTAACGGAGAAGCAAATAGAAGCCACGAAGGCATACGTGTACCCGTCCAAGGAGCAAAGGATACGCATAAGACCGCGTCGTCCGCAATGCACTGTCAGTGTTTACACTCAGAGAAGGTGTATAGCCGCATGTCAGCGCCGCACCGACATAGGATCAGCAACTAAGGTCACCACCTGTCCCACTTTGGTTGGGGCAGTCTCTCCATGGACAGTTGTGTCCCAAAAACGTATTAGAAATGGCTGATGTGCTACGCATTGTAGGACACAATGATATCCCGTATTTAATGTAATGGTAGCATGAATTGGTTATTTCTGTAACAGAAATACCTAAATGACACAATAAACAGAATAAGCAAGGAAATTGCCACAATAATAAGCATATTATTTAGGCAAACAAGTGAATTTCGCTGCTATATAGTGACCCGTTGTATGTGTCGGCCTGTAAAGTCAGATGTGAGTCCCGGAAATATCCCAGATCGGAAAATGGAAAAGGTGGAAACCCCAGTAGCGACATGGGCATGGTCACCAGGGTTACCTGCTGTCCCAATGTGCCATGGACAGTCCCTGATTGGACAGTCGTGTCCCTGCAACAATCGTAAAATGGAAAATGACCTCCGATCCTGCCACGCAAATTCCCGCAATATACATGTAAATAGTAGCATAAAACATATACATTACGATATGGAACACAGACATGGCATAAGAAAATAAATAAGGAACCCAAACGCTTACAGAATAAGCTCATAGTATGGCAAACAAGTGAAGTTCTGTCAACTGCACTAGCCCTGGGTATGTGTAGTCCTGCAAATTCGGAAGTGTCCACATAACATGCCCCACTATGGGCATTGGAAAAGGTGCCAACCATAATGGTCACAAGCAGTAGTGACAGTACATAGCCGGGTAGCTGTGCTGACATAACAACAGTAAGGAAGCAAGATACCTCAAACACAGGCAAACATGTGCATAGCAACATATCCCAGACCCAGCAACGTCTCTGTTGCATACACTGGATGGTGTATGATGAAGTGTAATATCCAGAAGCAGAACCCATGCATTCGGAAGTACTACACAATAGCCTCATTGTACATGTCAGTCACACCCATGTATACCCCTGCACCCAAACCTGCTAGCATCTGTGTGCAGCTATACAACCACACACAATGTGCATACCTGAACTGTGGTAAGATGTTTGTGTTAGGCAATGCCACGCGGGCAAATACCCCACATGTCACCAACCCACCGCAGGTACAGATATGTAAATGTCTGCATGTGAATGTGTCAGCAGAATGTGTACATCTGGCATGTAGTATGTACCCGTCTAAACCATCTAGGTTTGCATACGACACGGTGCACATAACTGTACACATGTGGACAAGTCGGGTCGTTGGACCACCGCATCGATGATTATCTTTGCAGTGAAGTCGATCACATATAGCGGAACAGGTG